>NW_010252344.1:8822-52666 GCF_000690775.1 Eurypyga helias
AAGCGATGGAGCAGCATCCTCCCCAGCCTGCCCCGGCTGCCCTGCTCTTGGCGAGGCTGGGAGCCCATCAGGGAGGGTGTGGGGCCGTGTTGGGTGTGCAGGGTGCCCCACTTTAAGCGGGTGCCAGGGTGCGTGCCAGCGCCTGGTCGCGCTGTCCCCGTCCCGGGGAGACGGCCAGCACTGGCAGTGGTTCAGGCAAGTCAGTGGTCTCCATCCATCTTTGAAGTGCTGGGCATACTTTGGCTAAATATAGGTGCCCCCGCACTTGGCTGGTGTGAGGAGGGACAGTATGCCGACCTTAGGGTGTCTCGTTTGACTTGTGTGACGGTCGTATTTCAAGCAGAGGGGCGCTTCTCGCGGGGCGCTGCCCGTCAGGCCAAACATGGTCAGGTCTGTGATGGCCATTGATCATGAACCTGCACATGCAGGGAGATCGGGGTGAAAATTAACCATGAAATACCCTGTCTTATGTGGGTTTAAATGTAGTGAGGGAGTGATTTCAGGCTTGCTAGTTGTTAACCGACTGCTTGAGGACGTGTCCGCTCTTTGGTAAGGTTTAAAAAGAAATATGCTGTGTATGAAAGCCAGCGCTTTCGAACCGGTGGCAGATTAGATTATCGTGTGGTTTAAAAATGATCAACGCGGGCTGTGATAATGCTGAGAGAAAGAGAGATGAGTACGTGTCGCTGAGAGGCTGCTCTTTCTGAAGATAATGAGTCAAAAAGCTGTTTTTTTCAGTGATCCTTGATGTGACAGATTCTCCTTACGAAGTTTTTTCATGTTGGTTAAAGGGTTTTGAAGAATTCTGAACGGTGTTGGTGCCACTGCAGCTGCCCGATTTGGGACGGGCCGAGCAGGTCGGATGGCGGCACGGGGTGGTAAAACACTCCGGAGCACGCTCTCGGGTGTAACTGTCCCGTGAACCCGGTGGTACGCGTTAGTCCATGGATGTTTAAACAGTGTAGAGAGCAAGAACGGAGTGTAGGGCTTTTAATCTGGGAATGTCTTGACTCCAAGACCTGGAAGCCTTTGGGGACTATCATGTAAAGCAAATTCCTTTCACAGTCTCGCTTCCGGTCTGCGTCCTTTGATTAAAACCGTCCGTAGAGCCAGATTTCTTCTGCAAACACGTGGTACCCGGATTTCTTAACCAGCATCCTAATTGTGTTAGCTGCCCCCTTTCTCCTGCGTGAAGTGCCGCCCTCGGGCAGCCTTAAAAGTGACTTTGCGCATCTCTCCGGTCCCGAATTCCAGAGCGCGTCAGAGCTTTGTTTGCGCGACTTGTTTTGCTGTTGCTTTTTGGAATATTTTTCTCTCTGAGTGGATTCTCCGAAGGCAGTTTAGAGGCTGCCTGTGGCTCATGGCCACCTACCGTGTGGCTTCCCGGGACTCCCTTAGTGTTGTGAATAAGGTAGACAGCCAGTAAAGCTTTTTGCCGTGTGTTCTGCGTGGGAAATGTGTGCCTTTCAGTGTGTCATAGATCACATCCATCCTTGCATAACTCTGTAATTCGTTGTCTGTGGTGAATCATACGCTGCGCTCCAGTTTGTATTCCTTGAAATTACCTGTGGGGATGTCCCAGCCCGTGCCATGTCTCGGGAGCGACAGCAGCGTGGTGATTCAGAGCATCTCGCTGGCCCGCGCGCTGCCCCGCCGCGGCACGAGGCTGTCTGCTCGCTGGGATGGGCTGGGCAGCGGGGTGAGGTGGGAGGGCTGTGTGTGCAATACCCCACGAGCACAGCAGCCCGGTGAGATGGAACCAGGCGCTGTTGGCAGCGGGCATGGGTGCGCGCACACGGGGAAGGCAGTGCTGAGCTCGCAGCGCGCTCGCCGCGCCCGTCTGCCTGCATTGCCTTGGATTTAGGACTTCCATTCATAGGCCAGGGGTACATGAGGGGAATGGGAAACCCACATAGGCTTTGCCTTGTACCGAATACCATAAAACATCTCCTGGAGTCCAGCTTAAAGCAAAACCCAGTCTGCCTTCCTGTGCCTGTAACAAATAAATCCCAGCCCTGCCTGCAAGGGAATATGTTTGACGGGAGTCCAGAGGTCAGCTCACCACTGCAGAGCCGGGCTCAGCGTGCCGGGAGGAGGAGGAGGAGGAATGCTGCAGGTGGCTGTGGTTGTTTTGGGCACAGTGCAGACCCATTGCAGCTGCATGGGCTGAAAACTTTGGGTGCAAACAGCAGCTGTCACTGCTGCCCTCGCTGGCAGCAAGGCTTGTCTGGCAGGGAGGAGTTCCTCAGCCTGGAGCCATCGTCTTCTCTGCCATCTGACAGAGTTGGGGGTGTTCAGCCTGGAGAAGGGAAGGCTCCAGGGAGACCTTAGAGCCCCTTCCAGGGCCTGAGGGTGCTACAAGAAAGCTGGGGGGGGACTTCTTCCAAAGGCAGGGAGTGACAGGACAAGGGGTAATGGGGTTAAATGGAAAGAGGGTGATTGAGATGGGACATCAGGAAGGAATTCTTCCTGCAGAGGGTGGGGAGCACTGGGACAGGTTGCCCAGAGAAGCTGTGGATGCCCCATCCCTGGAAGTGTCCAAGGCCAGGCTGGATGAGGCTTGGAGCAACCTGGTCTAGTGGAAGGTGTCCCTGCCCATGGCAGGGAGTGGGACTGGGTGAGCTTTTAAGATCCCTTCCAACCTAAATCATTCTGTGGTCTCCTAAGGATGCCATGGCTTTTGCCACTGTACCCAGGCTGTCCAAGCTGTTTTGACTCTTTGAAGTTTGCAAAAGGTTTTATGGAGCTTAAGCCAAACGTTCCTGGTGTGGCACAGGAGCACTGCTGGCTGATGGTTTTTCCAGCAGTGGGCTTTACTTGTAGAGAACTCCGCAGGGTATGGTGTGGGCATCAGCTCTCTCTACAGCCTTGTCGGATGATCCGAGGCTAATCCCATCTCAACAGGGCCTGTGAGCGCAGTGGTCTCATGCATCTGAAGTGGTTGCTTTTCACGTGCAGACACAACCATGCTCATCAGTGCTCCCTGTACAAATTGTACCCTCTCTTTTACCATAAATTCTCTCCTCACTTGCAGCACGTGACAGCAATGCCTTTGAATTCAGATTCACACCCATCATCCTCCCCTTGGGGCATCTTCTAGCCAACTGTGCGTTGTTCTTGTAGCCTTAGCTCAGCTTCAGCAGATGTCCGTGCCAGAGACCAAGGGACAGGGTGACTTGGCCAAGGCGAGAAGAGATGGGTACATAGGTTAGTACAGACGAGTTACTGTTGGCATGGCAAATCTGTGCTTGTGGCTGCTTGGTCGTTGCAGCTGAATTTTCTGCCCAGGGAGCCCTACCTTGGAGCAGAGGAAGTGCCTGTAGACAGTTCCTTTTAAAAAAAAAAAAAAGGCACAAATGCAGATGTTGCTAAAAATGCAGTTTGCGTCAAACCTCTGCGATGGAGTGGGTTCCCACGCTTTGCTTGTTTTTCTCCTTCTGCCGTTTCTTAAGTTGCAGAAGTGCTGAGCGGTGAGAGACGGCTTTTGTTGGAAAACCACTTCCCCTTTCTCTCCCTGCCCTGGGTGTTGTCACCTCTGTTGACAGTGTCACAGAGCCCTTTTCGGTAAGTCGTGGCCCTTGTTTTGCTCTCGCTGGGTTTGTTTCTATTTTGGGTATCAGAGAAGCCTAGACTTGTCTGCGTGTGCTGCCAGCTGACCCTCTTCATACAAATGTCAGTGTAGAGCAATCCTGAGTTATCCTTGCCTTTTGCATTTCCGTTGCTGTGGGGGGGTTTTGTGGTGTTCCAGCTTTGGGTTTATGGTTTTTTATTAGTGATGGTTGCGACTTTGCTTTACACAGCCCTGAGATCTGGCCTCAGTGTGGAGGGAACTGCTTGCCTTTGTCACTTGCCTAGGAGCAAAGGTTTAAACTGGAAGCCAAACATTGCTCCCTTCGGTAGAATTCATGAAATACTGTGGGCACTTATTAAATCAGGTGCTTGAAAAAACAAGAAAGGGAAATTGGGGTGGTGTTTATGGAAAAACAAGCTACAGTGTAAGCTGCAGGAGCTTGGCTTCTCGTTGTGGGGATGCTGGGGGTGTGGGGATGCTGGGGAAAGGTCCCTGGCTGCCAGACTCAATTCCAGTGCATGCCCAGCCACCATCACACCCTTGGCCAGGGGACGGATGCTTCATTAGCCGGGATGTTTCTTTTGGCCAGGTAATGTGTGTGGGTGTCGGGGAGGCTGGCGGTGGGAGCCGGTCCCAGAGCTGGGTGATGCTGTGCCCCGGGCCTGCTGCAGAGGGAGGGAAGCAGCCAGTTTGGGCAGGGGAGCAGGAGGGAGGAGGAAAACGCCTGAGGGGCTGAGAAAAGCAGTAGGCTGCTCGGCCTGCCCTCCTGTAACTTTTTCCACACCAGGCACAGCGAGCTGCAGTTGGAATTGCTGCTCTTGCAGGGTGAGTCCTGGCATGCTCCAAGAGCTTGCTCTTCTGTCCCCGGCTGCCCTCCCTCCCTCCCTCCATGCCTGGCTCCACGGCCTCGGGAATGAGCTAAGTATTGACGCCTGCGACGCCACTCCTGCCAGCATCTGAATTTTGGTCTTTTCCTTGGTTTTGTGTTTTGCAACCTGTAGATTAAAGGAGGATGAGGGCGCTGAGCTGGCAGCAGCCGAGATGTGCAGTGCTCCTGCCCGGAGCACGCTCTGGCTTCTCCTGTTGGAGCCAAATGTTGGGGGGCTCTTGGGGGCGCGACCTGGCTTAAAACGAACAGGAAGTAACTGAGCATGCAAGACTCCTTTCAGTTCCTCGTAGACGCGCTTTCGGTGTGTCTGTTCCCCGTCCTACGCCGGGTTAGCTGCTGGGCAGCAGCCGAGATGTGCAGTGCTCCTGCCCGGAGCACGCTCTGGCTTCTCCTGTTGGAGCCAAATGTTGGGGGGCTCTTGGGGGCGCGACCTGGCTTAAAACGAACAGGAAGTAACTGAGCATGCAAGACTCCTTTCAGTTCCTCGTAGACGCGCTTTCGGTGTGTCTGTTCCCCGTCCTACGCCGGGTTAGCTGCTGGTACCTCGGCAGAGCCGGCTCCCGGCTGACGTCCCAGTGCCTCAGTGCGAATGGTGGCACTGACACTTCCCATTTCCAGGGCTCGGGCTGCTCAACACTCCGTTAATTCACACCAGAGTTGACTTGTGTCGCTGCTTACTGCCAGCTCTGCCTGCCTGCTTCCAGGCAGTGTTCCTTCGGCTTGCCTTTGGCCTAACCGGCTGCTGGATGGGAAGGGGATGCCCTGCAGATGGATCGGAAGCTCTTGGTAGCCCTTTCTGGTGGTGCAGAGTCTTGCGGTGTTGGCAAACCTTGTGCTGGGTGGTGGTCGTGTCTCAAGAGATGCCCTTTAGGAAAATCACTCTTTGCTCAGGAGCTGGAAGCCTCTGGGGTTACTGAGCAATGCTCTGGCCATGGGGAGCTACAGCAGGAGCCAGGCATGGTGTAAAAATCCCAGCACAGCCTCCTGCTGTCCCGTTAGGATGCTGCTTCAGAGCACTTTTCTGCAGGGTTCTGCTTAGTAAATACCCTGAGGCTGACAGAAAAATTACATTTGTATTTCTGTAAATAACACAGGCACTGAGTTTTTATTCAAATGTCAAGGAGCTTGGAATCTTCATTTCCCCCATCCCATCATTTTTTACCCATCTTCTGAGGGCGAGTGGGAAGAGGGGGATGCGACCTCCCTGCGGTGCCCGTGCACGCCGTGGGCACGGCTGTAGGAGGGGGCAGCGCCAGGGGGTTTTGCTCCCCTTCCTCTGCCTCGGCAGGGCGCCGTGGTGGGAGGACTTTGCTGAACCCTTCCAGGGACGGTGCCAGCTCCGGTGGTTGTGCCCCTGGGCAGGTGCCCGGTGAAGGGCTGAGCAGGACAGGACAGAGCCTGCTATAAAGGAGCTGCTCCCATGAGCGAGTAGAGCCAACTGGAAAGTCATCCTCAGGCTCGCAATAACTTAATTAAATGTTTATTAGGATAAAACGTTGCCAGAAGCTGTTCAGGTGCCTTGTTGCTTTCCTTGCTGTACTTCCAAAAACGTATTTTCTCCTTGCCCTAGGAAACAGTTTCTCAAGCTGACTGCAGGGGCCCTTCTGAGTATTTGATGCTGAGGACTGAGAATTTTCTGTTGAAAACATGAGTGGTGCAGATTCACCCACTTCTGGTGCAGCTCCCGGCAGAGCGGCATCGCGCGGGGAGGGTTGTGGCACAGCATCAGATCATTGATGTTATCGCGTTCAAATATCGGGGAAAGACACTTCCCGCAGAGGGAGGTGAGGCACTGGAACAGGTTGCCCAGAGAAGCTGTGGATGCCCCATCCCTGGAAGTGTCCAAGGCCAGGCTGGATGATGCTTTGAGCAACCTGGTCTGGTGGAAGGTGTCCCTGCCCATGGCAGGGGGGTTGGAACTAGATGATCTTTAAGGGCCCTCCCAACCCAAACCATCATGTGATTGTTTTGGTACAGCCCATAAACCACTATCATTTTCACTTTTCTGTCTTCAAAACAATTTATTTGGCATTTGCACTTGTGATGTATGAACGGAGCGGTGCAGGGTAACAGCGGGAAGGCATTTGCTGTTTGTTTGCCATCTGTAAGTTTTATGTGGTTCCCTGATTTTGTAGCATAATGGGAATTCGGTATGATCCATGCAGCGCTTTCCTCACGCTGGGCAGCAAGTCAGGGAGCACGGGAATTGCTCCGGTGTCGTGCTTACTGCTGTTCAGAAAGGGGGTCTTCCGAGGGAAGTGCCAGTGCTTTCTATGCAGAAGGCTTCAAATGGTTTTGATAATGTGTCTTGTAGAATTTCTACAGAATCTTTTCTGCCTGGGAAAAAAAAATTGGTACAAGTAGTGACTTCTGCAGGAGCTAAAATCTTCTGCTTATGTTGGTTCTCTTCCCGGTGAGCAACAAATTACAAATAGCACATCACTGGTGGCCGTAAGGTTGTTACTTCACTCTGGAGGTGAGTGGGCTAAACACAACAGGAGCTGTCTTATCACAGCTGTAGTGCCGAGGGTTGCTTATGGCGCTAATTCGCTCATAGATCCATCCCAGGTCAGTCTCCCCGGGAAGAGAGCCGCTGTGTAGTACCGAGGACTGACGACGAGCACGATGTGCTGATAAAAATACAGCTTGGCTTTGTTACCTCTGCCAAGTTGGCTCCGTCGTCTGCTCTCGTGGACTCAGCTTCTCCCCTAACCACATTTAGTGTCTTTTAATACTCAACCCGTTTCCAGGAGATTGTTTCAAAGCTCCCGTAGGCTCTGGCAAACTGGATTTTAGGAAGTGTTTCAAAGCTCGGGTTATGCTTGGGAGCCATGGAGCTGTCAGCAAGGAAAATCAGTACACGGGGTGGTGGCATGTGAGCACGGTCCCACATCGTGAGAGCTGGTTGGAACCTCTGATTGCCCGTTTCGCACACGTCTTTTTCTACCTTCTGTGTTTCAGAGGCATCTCAGCGTGGGGCCTGCTGTTAGCATCCTACAGGAGGAATCCTCACAAATCAGGGGCAGTATCCAAAGGTGATCTTGCCCTGAAATAATGATGCTTTTGGGACAGATCTTGGTTAGGGCATTCCAGGCAGGATGGACCCACATGGAGCAGCCAGCTGTGGGCGAGACGGGGGATGTCAGGCCAAGGATGGCTTTGTTTGTCCCAATAGTGCATCGCATGCACCAAAATCAGCATCTCCTGAAAGAATGGTGTTAACTGGTAGCTATTACTGTGGCCATTTGGGCTTTCCCGTAAATTTCCTGCTTTCTTCCCAATATTTTCCTGCTGCTTGAATCTCGGAGCACGGACTTGGCCGTGTGTTTCTGCATTAAGGGTTTTTTTTCTGGAGCGCTGTTGTGTATCTGGTGTTGGGAGTTTGTGGCCGGTGATGCTGAGAGTGTCGATAGTGTGCCGTGCCCTCGTCCGCACCCTGTGTCCCCAGAACTGGAACTGGGAGAAGGACGAGGCTCTTGTTCCTCCTCACTGGTGCTGATGGCCATCTCCTGCCCTGTGGAAGAGGTTGCTCTCCCTGCTTGACCTCCCTGCTCTACCTGACTGATCTACTCTGCCACAACCTGTTCCGACCTTTTGTATGGGAAATTACATTCCCTTTCCCTAGCCTTCCCAAGTCAAACTTGTTTCTTGTGGTTACTGGCCCAAAGCGAGGCTCTGCCTGGCCTTAGGAGAGAAGGTGGCCTCCTGGCAGGATGTGTCTGATGGGAATCTCTCATGCTGCCCATATTTCCTTTCCAGGCAGGTGGTGACAGCAGAGCGCTGGAGATAAGGGAAAGTGATGGAAGTGAGATGATTTTTTAACCTCCCAACCCTCTAGCTACATGCTGCTTTATCCACTAAAAATAGTTGCTAATACAGCGTTCTGGAGAAACCGCAGGCGCGGGCTAAAGGATTGCTAATAGTAGCTGTTGGCTTCGCTGGGAGTTAACTGTGTGAGAGCTGGCTCTGACTGCTGGATTGTTTCTCCTCGTGTGTCTGTGGTGAGATTGTGATGGGAGGAGGAGGAGAAGGCGAGAAGGTCTCCTCGCTCTTTCTGCAGCGTGGCCTTGTCTCCTGAGGATGCTGAGCAGAGCATGGCACGCTCGCTCGCCCGCTCCCGTTTGCGGGTGCTGGTCTGAAGGCGAAGTGTGCTGCTCCAGGGCACTGCTGAATCCCAGCATCGTCAAGCTGAGTGAGGGAGAATTCACACAAGAATAAAAACAATGATAGTAACTAATGTTAAAAAATATATTAAAGTTAGTGGCTTTGGAGTAACTCGGTGTTTCTCCAGGTCAGGCTTTAGGAAACTGTGTAGCTCGAGGGCTTTCAGCAGATCTGTTGGTCAGCAGAAGCTAGAAACTCTCCGTCAAAGCTCCATATATTGGAAGGCTCTGAGGAAACGCCTGTGCTCAGTGTGCCCAAGGAATTTAAGTTCTATTTTTTGTTTTGTATCAAACTTCAGCATAGCTAAGGATCTCCGATCCATTTTAATTGGGACAAGTGATTTTTCTTCTTAAAATTCTGGGTTTATTGAAGCATCCGGTGCATGTTTGACACCTGGCTTGATTTTTAGAATAGTCCTGGGAGAAACTTTGCCAGTAAGGAGGAGTGCTGAGGTTATGGCAGACAGCGCCTCACCCTGGGATGTGCTGCGGGCTTAAGTGTGTGCGTCTGCTTTGCCAGAGTCAGACAACCTGATTTTTTTAATAACCCCACCAGGAAGATGGAGAGGTGCTCAGGAATGTGCCTGAGGTCAGGGGGAAATCCAGCTCCAACACACACTTTCATAATTCTCGTAGCTATAAAAGCGTAGTCAGCAAAGCCTCACGCCTCGGATCATGAAACTAGAAGGTGGCAGGCTCATGCCACACCATGTCCTGGTTGTGTTGGATTTCTCTCTTGTTCCTCGTGCTTGGGGGTACGCCTGCCTTCGAGTAGCTGCCAGAACGTGTCCCTGGAGCGGGCAGCCTTCGCTTCTCCAGAGCAGCAGCCCTGAAGGATGGTGACTTGGCACCTTTTGGCGTTCACCTGCATTGTGTAACATGGAATTTCTTCAACTACATAGCAGGGGTTTTCTACTCAGTTATATTTCCCAGTCCTCGTCTCTTAAAGGAAGGGAATAAATAATGAGGTTTGGTATTTGTGTAAGCGGAGAAAGGAACTAAGAAGTGCCTAGTTGGCTTGTTCTCTTCCACTGAACAGGAGACGTCTTTTTCAAGGCGTTGAGCTGCTGGGGCGCACGGTGCCAGGGACTCTCCCATCCTGTCTTACGTTCATCAACCATCCTGTTGACTGCAGGATTGTTTCTGGCTTTCTTCAAAGCGTGTATGACTATCTTATCAATTCTGAGAAAAGCAGTAACCCTTAATTATGCAACCGGATGGCTTAATTGCAAAATCTGTCGTGTCTTGCTTTTTCCATGAGCCAGAGCATCTCTTCCTTAAAATATCAGCTGTTCCACTGAACTTGAGAACTCTTTATTGCCCCTTTCTGCAAACCTCTCTCCTCATGTGACTTCAGAAAGGGCAAAATCAAGGCGCTAAGTGATGTCTGAATTCAGCAGAATTACAGTTTTGCTTTTAATTTTTAGGTCTTTGGGAGTTAATTATCATACGACTCCCAGAATTTAGTTTCGTGATTTCTTAATCTGTTATGTACACTAATTTTCTTTTGGCTAAGTGCTGACGGGAGACATTTGTTTCTGCAGGGCATCAGCTGCCTCTGAACCGTGAAGCAGGGGGTTAACAGAATCTGTAGTTGCAGAGATGCCCGAGCTTGCTGTATTAATCTCAGTTAGAAATGTGGTGCTCTCGTCTTGGCTTTCCGAATGTAGCCACAGGTTAATCCCCTCTGCCTGCTCAGGTTCTAGCCGTGCAGGCAGAACGGCACCAGGCGTCTGTTCTGCTTTCCAGTGTTTCTCCGCTCATGTTGTTCTCAGTTATGCTTTGAATGTTTGCAGGGGGAGAAAGCCCTTTACCAACCAAGTAATTCAGATTGCTTCCTTGCAAAAGGAGGCATGCGGTCAGTGCCTTGAACCTCTCTTGTTCCATCACTTCTCTCCTTTTAAAGCCAACGCAGAGTTTTCCCTACTCACTGTTTGTCCCTTGCCTTGCAGCATCAGCGAGAGCTTCCTCACTGTGAAAGGTGCAGCGCTCTTCCTGCCGCGAGGGAATGGCTCGTCCACTCCCAGGATCAGTCACAGGCGCAACAAACACGCAGGTAACCTGTTGCAGCTGACGGCTGAGGCTTGTCTGCTCCCTCTTGCTTCCGAGCCCACCTTTCCCCAGTTGGTTCTCACCAGAGGACACGTTTCTGTTTACACCTGCTGGTCTCAAGACTGCAGTGTTTAATCATAGAACTGTTCTGGGTGGAAAAGACCTTTAAGATCGAGTCCAACCGTCAACCCAGCACTGCCAAGTCCACCCTAACCCATGTCCCTGAGCACCTCACCCACATATCTCTGGAGTCCCTCCAGGGGTGGTGACTCCCCCACCTCCCTGGGCAGCCCATTCCAGTGCCAGACAGCCCTCTCCAAGAAAATATTTTCCGTAATATCCAATCTGAATATGATAAAAATGCTGATAGAAAAAAGGTTTCAGTACTTTGTTCTGCAAAGTCAAACCAATGAGTGACATCAGGGCAGCAGTCGTGACATCACGGAGAGTTGAGAACTGCCCCTTCAAAACCGGTTGGAGCGAGTCCAGAGGAGGCCCCGGAGATGCTCCAGGGGCTGGAGCCCCTCTGCCATGGGTACGGGAGAGTTGGGGTGTTCAGCCTGGAGAATGAAGGCTCTGGGGAGCCCTTAGAGCCCCTTCCAGTGCCTGGGGGGGCTACACGGAAGCTGGGAGGGACTTTTTCCAAGGGCCTGTAGTGACAGGACAAGGGGGAACGGGTTTAAACTGAAAGAGGGAGATTGAGATGGGACATCAGGAAGGAATTCTTCCTGGAGAGGGTGGGGAGGCCCTGGGACAGGTTGCCCAGAGAAGCTGTGGATGCCCCATCCCTGGCTGTCTATGAAAATACTGTCCTAGAATCTTAGTATGAGGGGGGCTGGAGGCCTGCCATCAAAACCTCCTGCATTGCACTGGGAAGCTTGAGGTTATGGTACGGGATGAGTAATTGTCCTTCCTGATCGAAAAGTAACCGGTTACGATGGAGGAAAGGGAGGAGACAGCTCTACATGGTGGTGAAGAAACCTCTGAGCCACAACTCTGACTTCTCAGGTGTGTGAGCAGAGTGACTAATATGGAGTCACTCGTAATTCCACCTCCTTTATCTGCTGAAAGTTTGATTCATTTTTTTGCTTTGGCCCTTTGTTTGGAAAGTCAGTCTGAATAATGAAACTCAAACATTTCAGGGTAGGTTGTGTTTCATATATGGTGCTTATTCACTGATGGTGTTTTCCAGGGATCGCATAGAGTGGGGACTTTCCCTTCAATTAAACAATCACCAGGAAAAAAACATTGAGACTTAGAGGCTTTAACATATGGGGCAGAGACAGAAACAGAGAGGCTGGAGTTAACATTCTTTGCCAAGAAGTGGCCACCAGAAGGTGATTTTGTTTGGTTCCAGGTGTAGATTTCTTCGTGCTTTGTTACCATCGGACTGTCATCCACCTGGCAGATTAACCTACCTGATGACTGGTCCATCTCACAAGCTGTTGCAAACATCTTTCTATAGGGAGTTTTAAGTCAGAAGGCAGTTAACTCCACGCTTCCACTCAGGCACAGTACATGCAGTACCCACATTGCTTTGAAGGAGATGCATTAATTACCGATTATTGAAAGAAAAGTTGTTCTGAAACTTTAAGTTAAGCCGACGTTTCTGATGGAGACTGAAGTGAAATGGTCTTCAGCTTGAAAGCAGAGCCAGCAATCTTTTAAAAGGTTATCTTGAGCTCTCTTGGGTTTTAATCTCTCCAAAATCCTCTGCATAATCGAAGCCCAGGTCTGTTGCTGTCTTGGATTTCCCTCACGGAGGAGACCCACTGGATGGGTTCCCTTGTGAAGCGCAAACAGCTTTGAGTCTCTCCTGCTGCCCCCTAAGTCAGCTGTAGGCAGGTATGCGTGAGGTCTGGAGGTGGAAAAGAGCCGCTTGTCTCCTCACCCCGGAGCGTTGAGAAGCCAGGTTGCCAGGAAAGCAAATGTGCTGTTGTAATCGCTTACGGCAAGATGGTTTGTATTTAGGAGACTGGCTTGCCTAAGGGATGGGATTTTTGTTCCTAGAAGACTTTGTTCCTGTCTCTTCAGTTTGTGGCATGAGATGTAATGAGGCACCACTACTTGTCCTTTCCTCAGTTTCTCTGCTTGTCAAATGATGTGAATGCTCTCGCAATTATTGGTGGTGCTTGGAAATGCCACTGAGAAGAGACTTTTGTGCGAGGGTGCACTGTCCTGACACACAATATCTGCCAGCAGACCAAGGGATCAACGTGTCACCTTCCTTCTGTGCCACCAGGATTAACGCGGTGACGTAGCTCCGAGAGGTGAACCGGCCGTTGGCAGTGGGCGGGCAGAGCGTGCGGCACAGCAAGCTGTCTCCTTTCTTGGACTCTGATCAGCTGCTGAACTTTCGCTCCCGTGTGTGTGTGTCGTGCCTTATCTCTGATGCGTAAAAATAGAAGCGGGGTGGAGAGCGGACATAACTTCCCAGTATGAAATTGCTGCCTATGGATGCAATAGTGTTTCAAGTGGCTACGAGAGCATTTTTGAGGAAGGTTGACTTCCTGACTTCCCTTTCTAATTCATCAGAAGTGCTAGAGTGCAACAAAACCAGTAAATGCTTAATAGGAAATAATTGCTGCTTGCACCCATTTCATTGTATCATCCGCAGCGATGGAAGTCACTAGTTGGCAGATGGGCTGGACCAGGTACCAGCTGTCCACACTCCCCATTTTGGGCGGTCCTGCCCCCTCCCATACCACTGGGCTGTAGGCTGGGGGGCTTGTTTTTGCTCTCTGGTAACGCAAGAGGCCAGAAAAGGATGCAATTCCCTGGGGCTTTTGCCATCTCTGGGATGCTGTAAATCACTTGGGAGATCCCTCCCTAGCTGATGCTTTGCACCTACCCTGCCAGCTAAGGGAACAAAAGCATCTGCTGGTCGCTGGATGGTGCGATAGGAGGCAGCAGTCGTGCCATGAATGCCAGCAGAGCTCTTCGTAGGACAGGGCATGGAATCTTTGTGCTGATTCTGGCATGTTAAAACCTTTCCTTTGCTTTTTCTTAATCCAGGAGGCTTACAAAATGCCTTGTGTGTTTGGGGCTGAAAATGCTGCAAGTCAGTTAAAGTGATACTTTCCAGCTCTGGAGCTCCCAAGGCTGGGGGCAGGCTGGGGAGCAGGAGTGCCATAACCTTTCTGAGGATGAGGGATAGTGGAGTTCAGGAAACTGAGCCTTGAGGAAAGGGTTGTCTTAGAAACTTCTTCTCTTTAAGTCTTGAGATAATCCCTTGGTTCTTGTGGTGTGTGTTATACTCTGGAAACTTCAGCTCTTAAACTGGTTCCTGATGGTGAATTACTGGCATGATAGGTGGGAATGGTTAATGCTTTGGGGAGGGAGAAGCTGAGGTGAAGCATCTTTCCTTTCCGGCTGCCAAAGACATGGGAATGCCTCATGAGTCAAATCCTTGCTGGGCTCCTCCAGGCTGCGGGCAGGAGGTGCCACCTTTGCCTCTTGAATCCATGATTCCCACCACCCTAGCAGCTGAAACTTGCTGGAGCTGAGCCGCTTTGCCAGGATTTTGCACTGGTGTTGGCGTGGGGAAATCCTGTCTCCCGCTGCACCCCTGGGAGGACAAGCATCCGATGGATGAGCTGGCCTTTCCGATGTTACCTATCTCCCTAAATAATTGCAATTCAGGGAGGCACATGCCAGCCACTCCGGTGCTGGGAACAATGTCCTTGGGCAGGAAGCAGCTCCAGGTGCTCGTCACTTTGCATGTGACTTCCCTAGTGCTGCCGAGTGCCTCAACTTTTCCCACCCCCAGTTAGAACTGCCGTCCCAGGGCATTGACTCATTCTCCATATGCTGAAATGGGCTTCAAAGCGGAAGGGGAGAGCAGGGAATGCTGATCCTACGCAGCCCACTCAGCACAGGCTTTGCCCCTGTCCCATCAGTGGAAGGATTACTGCAGCCCTTCAGCCCTGCTGTCCCAACAGCAGTAAAATCTTTTGGAAACGGGTACCGTTTCCTTTTGTCCCTTCCCTTCCACGCCACTCCAAACCTGAGGTTTCCTTATTTCTGAAAGTCTGTGAAAAGCACATGGATCCTGTCACCTCTGATGTAGCAGGGGATGTCAGAAAGGTTAATCAGCCTTCTCATGCTGAATAGTGGCCCCGGTGTTGGTGCTTTTCCCTCTGGTGTTGCTTAAACTCTGCTTCCCACCCGTGTGGGAGAGTAAAGGCTCCTCTGCTGTGCCACCCACCTGGCAGCTTTGCTCTCTCCTTCCTGGGAATGCAGATTAGTTTTCCAGGTAATGATGGAAAAAACAGCCTGCTGCTGGAGGTGGTGTTGGTTACTGACACGCGGCAGTGTGCTTGGGTGCAAGAAACTTGGCTCTCCGCGGGGCAGGGAGGAGCGCGAGGAAGCTGTGCGGCAGTACCAGCAGGAAGGCACAGAATCACAGAATGGTTTGAGTTAGGAGGGACCATAAAGATCATCTAGTTCCAACCTCCTGCCATGGGCAGGGACACCTTCCACCAGACCAGGTTGCTCCAAGCCTCATCCAGCCTGGCCTTGGACACTTCCAGGGATGGGGCATCCACAGCTTCTCTGGGCAACCTGTCCCAGTGCTCCCCACTGTTTCTGGAAAGAATTCCTTCCTGATGTCCCATCTCAATCTCCCTCTTTACATTTAAACCTGTTACGCTTTGTCCTGTCACTCCCTGCCCTTGGAAAAAGTCATCCCCACTTCCTTGTATCCCCCCCAGGCCCTGGAAGGGGCTCTAAGGTCTCCCCAGAGCCTTCCCTTCTCCAGGCTGAACACCCCAACTCTCCCAGCCTGTCCCCATGGCAGAGGGGCTCCAGCCCTCTGAGCATCTCCGTGGCCTCCTCTGGAGCTCTCACTGATCTTTCCAATGCTTGCTGCTTTGGGAACCTGGGATGCTCGGCTCTTTTGAAGATGACTTTAAAGTTAGAGTTAGTGCATGACTCTGATTTTTATTTTTTCCTTTCAGTCTCCCTCAGCCTCACTAGTAAAAGCCTAGCGAGCATTTTCTAAGAAAAACTGTGGTTGCTTGATTTTTTTTTTTTTCTTTTTCTCCAGGTGGCAATTCTCTTTTGGGTGGGGTTGGTACTTAAGCATCTGTGGGCATGTGCTGCTCTGAGATGGGACTGAATCTGACTTTAATGGGGACACTTTTCTCTAGGTAGTTGTTCTGCACTAAGGAACGTTGGTGTGAAAGATTCCTGCCTTGAAGCACATGGTAGAATGAGATGTTGAGCCGTGGGATGGGATCCATTCCAACCTAGTTTGCCTTGTCTCTTAAGGGACCAAAGAGTACTGAAATGCTTGTTGTTTCTCTTAAAAAGAGAACAGGACTTAGCGTGGTAAGGTGGGAGCAGGTGAGCACACAGAGCGAAGAGCAGCTGACTAAGAGCTGGAGTTTTGTCATCTCCGGGCGGGCGGAAGTGATGACGCTCGCAGTGACGTGTCAGGTTTCTTGGTGAACGTCTGTTCAGGCTGGACAGCCAGGAACTTGCATATGAATTATAGCTGTTTCTGTGCATTCACCTTTCCTCTTCCCTGCAGGGGATCTCCAGCAGCACCTGCAGGCCATGTTCATACTGCTCCGCCCCGAGGACAACATCAGGCTGGTAGGTTGGCTTTTTGCTTATCTGCTGTTAGTGCGTGTAAAGGTTAAGTTCCACTTGACAAATACACCTGTGTAACCCGTGAAAGCAGTGGTGTGTTTATGTTTTCGTGGTTTCTTCAACGAGTTTGAGGAGTCTTTGCAACCACAAAGGTAGAAAAGCAGCTAATTGGGGCCTGCTTGCTTGGTTGTCCAGTGAGACAAATTGTATGGCTAGAAAACTGCCTTTCTCTGAACAAAGTACCGAGTACTTAGGCTTTCAAAAAGCACTGTAACAATTGCCAGAGAGGCTGGGTAAATGCGCTTGGTGTCCTATTGGAGTCAAGAGTAGGTGACTTATGTCTGACCAGCGTGAACCCCTGCCCTTCCCTGTTGGTTCATTTGCGTTCTTCACTCTGCTCTCCTAACCTGTTGCATCCCAAAAGCCCGTGGCTCATCAGGAAGGAACGTGTAGGATCCCCATGTAGGTATGTGCCTATATTGAACCTTGTCCTTTTGCTTTTCTGGGTTGTTACCTCCTATAATGATCATAGAATCACAGAATGGTTTGGGTTGGAAAGGACCTTAAAGATCATCCAGTCCCACCCTGTCATGGACAGGGACACCTTCCATAGACCAGGTTGCTCCAAGCCTCATCCAGCCTGGCCTTGGACACTTCCAGGGATGGGGCATCCACAGCTTCTCTGGGCACCCTGTCCCAGTGCTCCCCACCCTCTCCAGGAAGAATTCCTTCCTGATGTCCAATCTCAATCTCCCTTTTTCAGTTTAAACCCATTACCCCTTGTCCTGTCACTCCCTGCCCTTGGAAGAAGTCCCTCCAACTTTCTTGATGATGTGCTGAAACTCAGGCATTGCTGTTTATAGCATTGATACGCTGTCCTAAAGACCTCCAGAAGCCCAAGAGGAATTTGTCTAGGACGTATTGAAGTGCTCTACAAGGTCAGGCATGACTGAAGGCCATCTGCACCTCTCATCACTCAGTAGCCTGAAGTTCTTTCCTGTGTTGTCTTGGTGCTTCTTAGCAACGTGTGCCCAGCTGCCAGCATCAGAAGTGTTACGCTGGCACCTCTGGTTTGCTGAATCCTCCTGAGCTGTGCTGGAGCTGGACTGATTAGTATAACTAGGAAACAGCCAAGGTTACCATGGAATGCTTTAACTTTAAAAACTACCGCTGAAGATAATTTGCCATGAGCAACTTTGTAAGCAGACTAAAGGACCCGCTTCCAAACTCCATCAGACACACCTTGCTGTCACCACAATTTCAGTGACAGTGATGGGACTGGGGCTTCTCAGTGCTTTTCAAAAATGTGAGCCAGGGTTAGAACATTGGAAGCTGTTGAACAAGGCATTGTTCAGCAATATCACTGGCTACATTGTGTGATTTGGGACAAATTAGCCTTAACAGCTGAATAAGGACTTTGTGGGCTGAGACATAAACCCTTTTGTTCAGAGCTGCATTTGGAATGCTGAAATCTTGCGTGAGGTTAAGTTCGATAGTCCACTTGAATTTAATTGATTCTTGATGAACGAAGGGTGTGCCGAGCTGCAATAGAGTCTCTCAGAAAAGGGTAGGTACAAGAGAAACCTGAAATATAAACAGTACTGAGAGAAATGCATTCCCTTCTTGTGTTGGCTGCTGTCATTTGGGGGGCAGGCTCCACAACTTCAGAGAGCAGCAGAGGAATCTAATCCTCTACAAACCTACACTTGAAAATTTGGACCAGCCTTTGTTTCTGTTGGAGCTGTTGGCAGAGTTACTCAGCCTTCCATGAGAGCAGGATTAGAGCAATGTTACCACTGTAAGATCAGCGGGAAGGAGAGGGAAATGAGTTAAAAGTGTGCAGGCTGGTTCAACCTGCTCCTGTAGCTTAACAGAGCAGGGGCTTCCTCGCTTCCATGCGTTCGATAATAAAAGACTTGAGAAAGTTGGGCACATTTTTGTCTTCACATACCCCAATGAGAAATCTGTTCCTGTATGAAACCCCTGCTGCTGTGTAGCATGAAGAAGATGAAAGGGCAGCGTGAACTCAGCTCTTGGAACGTGTCGTTCGTAAGGGCTGGTAAAACACCGCCTCACGCTTCCGACAGAACAAGAATGCAGTGCAAGATCGAGTTGGCTTGTGTTTAGGTGAGCCTAAAAACTAAGGAAAGTGTTGGTGGCCCTGAAAGGACTGCAGAGTGCTTCTTGTTCATGGACAGACTACACATAACCTCCCAAATGAAGAAGAAAGCTATGTAGATGAGCTGCTGAGAAAGACCTTCCATCTCATCGCAGCCCCCACAGCCAGGCCATCCTCCAAACTTTGGGATTTCAAATACCTTCACTTAAAAGGCCTCGAACCACTCACTTGCTGTGTTCCTGCTGGTGGTGAACGTATGGATTGGAGCTTAATGAGAAGGTTGGAGATCCATGTGTGATTTGATGGGCATGTTGGAGCACCCGTAGTAACTTCTGAGGTTGGTTGGTTTAAAATGTCATGTTTGCGCGTTTGTTAGTTCGTTTTGCTAAATTTACTAGAATATCTCCTCCAGTCATGGTTCTTTGCATTGTGTAAGTGTTGGATCTAGAGAGACACGATGAGCCATGCCCTTCTAACCAGTCCTCCAAAAATCCCACCCCATCGACTTGAAGCTACGTGTCCTTTGGCCGCTGTTATCCGTGTTCTAAAGGGTCTGGCGTTACGTCCACGCTTCCCATCGCTCTTAGCCAGATTGCTTTAGCAACGTAAAATAGATTGTGTTGATAGACTTGCTGCTTGATTGTTCTCAAGAGCAGCAGGACAGAGCTCGTGTGTGGATGCCGCGGACACAGGGCAGGTGTTGTCCACCTGCTCCCGTTCTAGGCAACTGTTTGTTTCTGTTGGGTTTGGTTCCTGATGTAGGTAACAACTTTAACCACCAAGACCTTGGTGATTGCTTGCTCTTCTAGGTTGAAGAGCACCCTTGCTGTTTTCCTACAAGGGCTTAGTTGTAGAAACAGCTTTCTTCGGCAGAATTCACACCTTGAAGGCCTGACCACTTTGATCCTCCACATTGCCAAAGGAATCCCAGTGACTCAAGGAGCAAGAAGGAAAATAAGGCTGGTTTTTAGCATGACTTATCCTAAAGAGATGGGGTGGGGCACAGTCTCTGGCTGTACAGAGCACGTCTGCTGGCATCTGATGGTAGCTTCTCATAGTCTCCGGTCCCATTGGACAAGTCTAGTAGATGTGGTCAACGCCGTCTCCTGCCTGCGCTCGCTATTCCGCCCCCGTCACTAGAGCTGCTGCTCCCTGCAACGCCACCGGGAAGCTTTCCCTGCCGCTCTCAGCACAGTGTCCTAGGATAGAGCACTCTGAAATAGCGAGCTCGGTTCGGACTGCTGCGCGCTGGTTTAACCTTCGTTGTCGGCTCTGCCACGTCTTGCGGCTGAGACTTACTGGGCATTGGGCAGGCGAGGTGTGAGGAGCTCAGAGGGGGCTTTCTCCAAGCAAGGAGATGCCATTCTGGCCTCAAGACCACGTTAGAAAGAACCGCAGGAGCGTACTGGAGAAGCACCCTACGCCCGAGTCATCACGTGATAGTTATTTTGTGTGACTGTTTAAACGGGGCTCTCGGAGCCATGAACTCTTGCAGGACACCAGAAAGTGTCCGCACAAGCCATGACTCAGGAAGGCTGCTGGTGATGGAGGAATTCAGGTTCGTTGGCTCGTGAGGAACTTGGGAACTGGGTCCCGTCCGTGGCACAGTGCCAGGCTGGGCTGTGGCGGTTCCCTCTCGCCTGTGTTTGCTCCCTGCGGGCCCTGCTCAAAGTTCAAGAAGCCGTTTAGCAGGGAGGTGAACAGCGAAGCCAGACAGTGTCTTGGGCTTGGATTAGGCCATCCAAAGCTAAGATTCACTTTACATAATTAAGACACTTCCCTCCTAGGGATGTCATAGTTTCTCTGGTCAGGATCCTGTGACTGAAGGAACTGCATATGGCTTAGATCCAAGTCCAAAAGGTGTTGCAGGTAAAAGCTGTGGATGTTTATAGGCAAAACTGAAGCACTGGGCTCCCTTCCCTGGGCTCCTTGCAGTCTGTAAGACGACTTGCTGGAGTCTCTTCAGTTCTCGCTTCCTTGTGGATTCTGGAGGAGTGTTATGCTCCAGTGTAGCCTTTTGGGAGCTTTGGTGCTGGTTGGGCGCTCACAACTTGTCTGCACAGCTGCTTTCGGAATGCTGTATTTGATTTGGGGGAGTTTGGGGTGAAATTCAGACATCCTCCAGGCCTGCCAGATCTCTTTGTTTTAGCACTGGGATGCACACGGTTGTGGTAGGAGCAATCCGAATCCAGCCCTGAGTACACCTCTGTAACGGGGAAATAGATTCCTGGCAGTTGTGAGGCAGTAGGGCTGCTTCTACGCTGGGAAAGTTGTCAGAAAACTTCAAAGGACCAACAGGAAACGTTGCATTGGTTAGATCCAAGTTGTCTGGGAAGGTGGTGGAGTCTGGTTGGAGCTGTTGTAGCACACAGTAGTTTAAAGGAAAGCTCTACTCTTTGGGCAAAGCCCCCTGAGAGGTGAAGAGCACATTCAACACCCGTCCGTCTTGCTGGAAGCTCCCTAGGCTGGGACCAGTCAGGTGGCAGCTAAACGCAGCCTCGGTGGGACGGAGCAGGCCTGCAGCGAGGCGTGTGGAAGGCACCGGGAACAGGCCAGGAGTTGAGGAGCGTGTGTGCAAGAGAGTACATTGCTTCTCCCTCTCCTGGTTTCCCAGCTGAGGAGCGCAGGCCACCCATAGTGCAGACTGCATCGCTGCTTCGCGCCTGGCACTCCGCACGAGAAGGTGGCTTGTGAAGGTAACAGCGTGTGTTTTGCTGGCTGCACTGCTGATCTCTCCCCTTCCTTTCCTTAGGCTGTAAGACTGGAAAGCACCTACCAGAACCGCACTAGATACATGGTGGTGGTGTCCACCAACGGCAGACAAGACACCGAAGAGAGCATTGTCCTAGGAATGGATTTCTCTTCCAATGACAGGTACTCGCAGTGTCCAGCTTGGGGAAGTCCTTGTGTTCACCCACATGTCGAGTGTAGAAACGACTGTCCGTTGTCCATGCTTTTTGGGGATAGACTCCTCCAGGTGTTCCAGCCTAACACCTTTCTTGAGACCCATAATTCCCCTTTTATTTCTTGAAAGGAGATGGCAAATGGGAAGGCAACAGCATCTCCTCCATTCCTCCAAGCCTCAGGCTTGTGTGAGGATGTTAAGTGCTCTTAATTGTCTCTGAACAGTGAGGTCCCAAAGCCCTCGTCTGCGCACCAGAGGGACAACTTGCATGCAAATTAAAAAAGAGCTGCAGTTAGAGAAGCTGGACATCAGGGTTCAGGAGAGCAGCTGATAAGAAAGTGCAGCCCCAGCCCCTTGCCAGGGTCATGGCACAGAGGGCCCGACGGGAATGTCGGGGTCGCTGATGGCAGATCTGACGCGACGTGTGCTCTCCCCAGACTTCGGTGTGTCATCGAGGCTTAGTGCTTTTGCTTTGTTCATTTAAATTGCTGCTGACCTCTCCTTAAGGCTGCAGCATGCGGCTGGGAAGCAGCTTTTCCTGCGGGAGTGACCGTAAGCCGGGAGGCAGCAGCCTCACAGGCAGAAGCTTCAAGTTCAGAAAGGGATAGTGGGCACTTTGGAGGAGGCATGGAGGCACATGGCTCTTTCAGAGGGTTGTGAGTGAGTCTTGGCCCATTCAGGGAAAGGGAAACTTGGATACTCAAACCATTGTGGAAGGTTTCATACACAGGCTTAGTTCTGGCACAGCTGCCACAGGAGTGGGGCTTGCTGCTGACCCCCGTCGGTGGAAATTACTTTCAGGTAGTTAGCAGGGTCGCTAGAAAATCCTTGAACTGTTAGGCTAAGATGTGCCTTCCAAACAGCCTGCAGATCAGCAACCATCATACTTCATTTCAAGAGCTTGCTTTGGATGCTTAGCTCGAGTGGCGCCTGCTAAAAAGGGGGGTGAGCTTGCTGCTGCAGCACGGAGACCCTCCTGCGGTAGGGTAAGAATAACTTGTCCTTGCACAGGTTGCTGTCAGCTCGGAGCGTGCTGTTGGCGGTGATGCACCAGCACAGCCACCTTTGATAGCTGAGAGCTCACTGGTATTCAGTCTCTAATAACGTGGCAGGGTCATTTTCGCTTTCTGCTAGAGTTACTGAGGTTCTGGATGGTCAGTCTGATACACCCTCCCCTGGCCCACTCGGTATTTATAACTCGGTGTAGACTTGTTGCTATGGTCTCTGATAAGCGCTTGCTGAACAGTATCACTAAAAATACCCTGGCCACCTTGGGAAGCCTTTTAAAAACGTATCTTTCCATGAGCTCATCTCGTGTTGTCAACGGGAATAGCTGCGTGCCGCAGCGTCTCCTTGTGCTGGGCACCCGAGGGCTTCATGTCTGCTGACCCTCTGAAGCCTGGAGTCTCACCCTCTTCCCCTACTTCTCATGAGCTGCAGGGACTGACAGGGGTGTTGGCGTTGTGGAAGTTTGAGAGTGGTTAGTGCAAAGCGTGAGAACAGGAGGCAGTCGAATTCGATTTTTCTTCAAGGTGCTGCTTTGATTATGGACCAATTTTTACAGCTTTATGAAATTCAGCTCTTCCATTTGACAACCTGGTGCAGGTTGTGTTGGGCTTCCCCTGCCCTTTTTCCATCCGTTGACTTCTACTTTTGGCTCAGCCTTGCAGAAAGCATGGGACTCTGAGGGCCAAGAGGGCAAAGCAGCGGAGAGGGGAGTGGGTGTGCCAAGAGGCGTCTGTCTCGCCTGGCTGTTGTGCTCATCCTTGAGGTGTGGGAGGGAGAAGAAGGGGCAGAAGTCAACAAGATGTGATGGACTGATTGCTGACCTACCGTGCTGCCAGTCACCCTGCTATTATGCTGGACTGATCCCAGTTCCCAGCAGCTGTGGCTGAGGGACAAACAAGGAAACAAAGCTACGGATTGCAAAATCAGAGCTAGAACCAAACCACTTGAGCCTGAGAGGGACTAATCTGTAAAGAAAGCCTTGAGCTTAGGAAGACTTGTGAGCCTCTTCTGACCTTCCGCTCAAAGCTTGCCGCTTCTGAATCCTGTTTGCTCTTCTCCTGGGCATATGTTAACCCTTTAATCTCCCGTGAAAGTGCTGCTGTACCCTGTGTCTGGGTAGGGACCCTTGCCAGACACCTGTAGAACAACACTGGCTCTGTTTGTCCCCAAAGCAACGTTAGGACTTCTCGTTTTTTTTCTAATGAGCATCTGCAACCGTCGCTGTGAAACGAGAGTAATGGCGTGGGGCTGCAGCAGAGGGGCTGACCTTCTCTTTCTTACTACAGTAGCACTTGTACAATGGGCTTGGTGCTGCCGCTGTGGAGTGACACCTTGATCCACCTGGACGGGGATGGGTAAGTGTCTTCCGTACGTTCTGGGTCAATAGCAGAGGGTCTTCATGCTTCCAGCGTGGTGTATGGAGGAGGATTCAAAGGATTGCAGAGCCCTGCCAGGTCCAGCAGACCTCCTGCTGTTGACCTGTATCGGGTTAGTAGGCTCAAAGGCCCTAAATCACAGTGGTTGTGGCAGAGAACGCCAATAATTGACTTATCTGTGAATAAACACGCACCCAGACAGTGGCTCGTGTGTGTGTTTAAGCTGGAGTAAAGGAGCTTTTCCTGGTGAGTGGGTGTGTAGCGAAAGCTCCTTAAAGGGATCCTGTTATGTGTTCCTCCATCACGCTTCCAGCCGGCGGCATTCGGCTGAACGTAAAGTAAGAACGATGCTGCTCTGCCAAAGAGACGCCTGACTTGCCGGCTCCCGTGTGTGCCAGGCACAAAGGCTGCCCGGTGCTGTGCGTGGAATGACTTTTCTTTCCTTGGTAGCTGCCCCGGGATCACTTTAGCTGGACTCTGTTGCTCCCAGCTGTGGCACTGCATTTGTGTTGCCAAGGTAAACAGCACAGCCCAGCACTGTCCCACTGTCTTAGTTTCGTTCCTGAACAGCAGCTGCTTAAAAAAGTTATTTTAGAGCTTTTAGCGTGCTATTTTGATCAGTTTGTTAGCTGAACTCAGCAGTGTACGCATAGTGCTGCTCCATTGCTGTTCTGACGTGCTCCAAACTATCAGTTATTAACTGAAAAGTTGCTTCTGGGATGCATTTTTACGGTGCCTTTTTTCCCCTCTCTCCAGAGGCTTCAGCGTATCGACAGATAACAGGGTTCATATATTCAAGCCGGTGTCTGTACAGGCCATGTGGTAAGTACCTCCTGTAATCTGTCCCAGTGCTCCTTTTTTCCAAGGTCTTTTGGCTGCTTGGAGCTTTTAAAAAGCAGGTGCTGCTTTGCATTATCGGTACCTTGAGACCTACTCGAGCAGCCAGAAGTCTCCCTCAGAAACAGGGACCGAAGTTTGATACCAAAGAATAAAAATCCCTGCGGGCGCTGGGGTGCAGCAGTGAGTTTACAGTGCTGCTGCCTCTCGGCCGGGGGCAGGAAGGAACAGGGTGATTTTCCTTGCAAAGGGCTGCTGCTTTGAATCTCTCCCAAGCAGAATTGCTTTGAGCCTGTGTTTGAAATACACTGGTTTTTATTTATTTGTCATCAGTAGGGAAATACACGCTGCAGATTTTAGGAGTCTGTGTCTCCAGTGAGCCATCCTCATTGTGACAGCGAGAAGGAAAGAGAAGCTGCCTGCATTTTTTCTTTCCTTTTAGGGTGGCTCGTGTAAGAATGTAGTGGCCATGAAAGTATTTCTGGCTGAAGCTTCTTTGCATTGCAGAAATACATCGCCTGTCAGGGTGTCATGCTACTGTGTCACCCCAGTGATTTTGACCTGGATCCTTCTGATCCCAGTCAAAGATTTAAAACGAGCTAAAAATAGGAGAAGGGGGATTTGTTTCCCAGCAGCAGCTGAAGAAGCTTCTGACATCCCTCGTGCAGAGGGCAAGCACCTAAACACCTCAGTAAAGTCAAGTCCTAAGCCCTTGGTTGTGCAGCGCTCCCTGTCTCATTCCTGGGTGTCCCTGACCTGCACGCAGAGGAGCTGATGGCACTGTGGGAGCTGTCAGAGCACTCTGTCTTGGACCAAACTCTGCATCTTATTCATGGCTTAGGTAATAGTTTTTGGAGCCAGAGATGCAGGTGCCTCTGAACTGGGGGCACCTTGCCTGCTGCCCAGGCTCGCCTTGCCATGCTTCAGTTAAGCCCACGCTGCTGGAACTCGCCTGTCTTACCAAAACCTTGCAGGACAGCCCCCTGCTCAGTGCCAGGGGCTTTTGCACAGGGGTTTATACCAACTGATGGGATGTGAGCAGCATCCTGGATTTGGCTGCTGCTCTCTGCTCGATACCAGTCTGTGGAAGACATCATAATCCTCCAAGTGTTCCTCCCTTTCTAGGTCTGCTCTGCAGAGTTTACATAAAGCTTGTGAGGTGGCACGCAGCAACAACTACTACCCGGGGAGCCTCTTCCTCACGTGGGTCAGTTACTATGAGAGCCATATCAACTCCGACCAGTCCTCGGTCAACGAGTGGAACGCCATGCAAGACGTCCAGTCCCACCGGCCTGACTCACCCGCCCTCTTCACAGATGTGTAAGTAGGTCTGGCACCGCTGAGCCGAAGCGTTTGGCTGTCGAGCACCGCAGTCTCCAAATGAGGAGTCAGTTTCCACAAGAGATTACCCTTAATTAGGTTTTAATGAGGAGAGGTTTCCTGTTCCAGGTAATAAGCGGACCCCTGGTTAGGTAAACACCAGCCCTGGAAGCTTAGCCCTCCCGGGGCTCCCTTGCACCTCCTCCAGCCTCTGTTGTCAGTCTAGATGTTCACCTTGGTCTTTAGGCTCGCAGATCTTTGCTTCTGCAAGGTAAGTCCCGTGTTCCTGGTGAGAGAAAGGTGTGGTGTGTTCACCTAGGCCTTCCTCTTTGCTGGTATAGCCCTCTGGTTTCCAGGCCTGGTGTCTCCTGTAAGGACCAGATTTCTCTGGCCTTCACTATTACGCTGGTGCATGTCTGAGCACATGTTTGGAGTAGCATGGTCTTTCTTTTTTCCTTGCTCCGTTCATTTTGCTGTAAATCGAAGTGGTTATATATGGACTTCTGAGACGCTGAGCTCAGAAGGATGCTTGTAGGCCTCTGTCTGGTACACCTAAGACTGGGGACAAAGAGCAGTGCAGTTGTCCAGCGTTCTGAGGAGCTCTGCGTCTGTGGAACAGGACAGTGTATAGGTCCCAAACTGTCTCCAGCTAAATGCTTGGATGTCTGGTCCAAAACAGTGGCTGAGGTAGATAGGCAGGCAGTTTGGAAAGGCAGAATTTATAGGCTTTATCAACATTCAAGGTTTACAACCCCTGCAGTTAGTAATTGCTGGTGGTACTGATGCCATATAATCTGAGAGGTAGTCTGTGTCCAGGTGTGTGAGGGCTTGGTTGCCTGGTTTGTAGGAGAAGAAATGGCTTCGCTAGCCCCAGCTGCTTTCCCAGTATAATAGTGCCGTTGGTTGATTTATGCTCGCGGATATTTCCTGTTGCTGGAGTTCAGGGAGTGAAGAATAATGCTAAGCAGTTATTCAGCTGTGAACAAGTCTTCACACTTGATTGTTTTTCAGTGTACAAGGATGGTGGCTGAAAAGTTTTGGCAGGCTGTCAGATTAATATTCTCTTGTAGCTTTTCCTATATAAATTTTATATAACCCAGCCCTTCCCTGGTGGCAACAATTGAATGATTTCCTGGGGCACCCCTAGACAGCATCCTCTTCTTAATCGAGTCCTGAAACAATGTGTTGAGGTTAAAAGGACCAGGAACTTCCATGATTTTTATTTGTGAACCACCACTTGTAAAGGGGAGAAGTGTCTGTGCCGGCGCCGTGCCGGCGCCATCCTGGCAGCCTTCCGGAGGGACGTGAAGGTGGTGCGAGGTGTCACCACTGTGGGTCCCTCTGAAGATGATGGGTGAGACAGCTCTGTGCTGCTGCTCTGTTGCAACTTCCCCTGGTGTTAGTCGGGCTATTTTTGCAGCTGGTGATAAGGCCCCTGGCAGCAGAGGCTGGAGGAATGCACGGAGGCTTAGCTGCCCTCATCTCTCCATGTAAGGAGCTTTGGAGCCGTTACCTTTCCAAGAAAGGTAGGGGAGGCTTAGATATTGCTCCAGAGCATATAATGCAGCTTTCCCAATTTAAATTTTACCAAATACCAGAGGTTCTCTGGATGACTACAATGGATTAAGAGCGTTCAGTTGGTCTCTTTCATATACAACTGGGAATCTAAACTGGGCGTCAGAGTCACCTGAATTCCCTCCAGCTGAGGACGTACTTGGGGGAAGCAGTGGGAGTATCTTGGACTCTGCAGAGTACCAAGTCCATGCAATACCTGTTTAAAAAGTGCCATGAGTCCCGTTTGTTTCCCCTCCCAATGACTCTGATGCTTGTTTTTGGTAGCCCAACTGAGCGGGAACGCACGGAACGACTCATTAAGACCAAGTTAAGGGAGATCATGATGCAGAAAGATTTGGAGAACATCACGTCGAAAGAGGTGAGCGGTGCGGGAGCAGCACTGGACGTGCTGTTGTGCAAACTAGAGAGCCCTGTGCTTTATGCCATGAAGAAAGGCCAGAACAAAAACCTCACGTGGCTTCCTTGTGTTGCTCCTCCCCACCCAGATACGCACTGAGCTGGAGATGCAGATGGTGTGTAACCTGCGGGAATTCAAGGAGTTCATTGACAATGAAATGATAGTGATCCTTGGGCAGATGGACAGCCCCACGCAGATATTTGATCATGTCTTTTTGGTAAGTCTAACGGTGAATTCAAGGCTAAACACACCTAACGCTTCTCACTGTGTCGTGGTTGATGCAGGGGCCTCTGGAGGGACTTAAATTTTGAAGGAGAGAGTGGCTGATCCTGGGGTGTCGTACCCTTAAGCAGGACACAAGACACTCGTGCTGTTGAACAAGAGCAGCCTGGCTTCTTGGCTCTACTAGACCATACAGCACCATCCAAGCTGCAGGCCCTGTCACCAGAGGATGGAGGAGGAAAAGTCTTAATTCTGACTACTTTTCAGGGCTGTTTCCACTGAAGTGAGGCCAGTTTTGTAGCTTTAACTGTCCAGCTGAGTTTTAACCCGCCAATTTCTTGGAGTGTACGTGTGTTTGGGAAGGGCATAACTACGGCGAAGAGAGAAGGGAGCTGGTGGGGAGAACTATGTAGCATCAGGTGGAATTACACTGTTGAAACACCTAAAGATCGGAGTTCTGTGATCCAGGAGGAACAGAGGAGCTTAGCAAAGAATCCTGGAGATAAGTCACTTAAGGAAACATAAACATTTCACCTTGTGATGTTTTGCTCGCTTAGTTGCTTTTCATTGCTGCTGGGGCCTGTCTGACTCCTGCACCTCCTTCTGGTGAGTCAGCGCTCTGCTGGATTTCCCAGCCCTGAAGCAACGGACGCAGGTTTAGTTGGCCCATCTAGCCTATGAGATTGGCTCAACTTTAAACAGAGCCATTCCTCTTGGACTAGCTGGTCTTTCCAAATGGAGAGGGCCTCTCCCAGCCTCCTGAAGCTTTAGTGCAGTGGCTCAGAAAGGATGATGTGTGCTAATGTGAGCACTCCCAAGAAATTGTAGTGGGTAGAGCCAGGAAACTTTAAAGTACCTTGATGTAATGGGTGTTTTTTTGCAGACTATGTGTTCTCTGGAGCGAGAGACCTGTTGCAGGCTTACAGGGCTAGTCAAAAGCAGTACGGACAGTTCAGTCCGCTGCAGGGCTTGGAGTCTTGGCTCTGAGTGCATGGAATAGGAACGAGACCTTTAAAACAAGGCTTGCAGGCAGCACCAAGCTGATGTGTGGAACAAGAGTATTTGCAAAGCAGCTCTGTGGTGAGGAGCGGTGCTGCTGGGGCTGGGCACCAGTTTAATTCAGGAGCACGTAGACACCAAGGTGAAGTCGTGCAGTGAGGTCTCTGGAAGGCACGGAGCTGTTTCCAGCTGGGTGGAGGCAAGAGCTCTGCAGGAAATCAGAGACCTGATGATGTTGGTGATTGTGGATCAAAGGACAGGAGAAAAGGTTTTCACCGCTGCAGGGTTGTTCTCCATACTCCCTACCTGTGGAAGCTGGTGATTCCAAGGCCTGAATTAAACTATTCTTCCTTGACCAGAAAGAGAAAACATGAACTAAGTGTGGGGGAGGCGGGGGGGGGGGGGGGGGGCATATAGCAGGGATCAAAATATTTGTTGGCAGATACTGGATAGCAAGACCTCCTATAGTCACCCTTCAGCTCATGCACAGCTCTGGACTTCGCTGGGATTGACCCAATCTGTGGCTGAAGGCAGTGGATTCTCTTGAAATCTGAGCTACCACGGCATGTACCGTTTGCCCCTTTATTCTGCTTGAAACTGAGTCCCGTCTGTGCTGAACCCTTGCACGCTGTCCTCATTGTGGTGGTTTTTCTTAAGAAGCAGTTCAATTTGTGAAGAACCAGCTGCTTTTTCTTATATTCCTGAAGTGTCAAGGCAACAGACCTGTCCCCAGTAGTTACCAGAAGGGCAACGCAGCCCTTTCCAGTGCACGTATGCCTAGACGCAGGCTGGGAGCGCTCAGGTCTTCTCTGCAAGCGCGTGCCCGTGAGTCAGAGCTGCCCCATCGCAGATGTGGGGTGCCCGTGCACGCTTTCTGGGACAAGCAGCAACCCATCCTCTGCGTGGACACTGCTGCTTCTGCAAGGCTGGGGGGTTCTCACTCTCAGGCTGACGGGGCATGTGGGCAGGCGGTGGGTATGCTCCAAGGGTCGGCTCGCCCTGGCTATGGCCTTGGGGCCATGTGGAAACCTGTGCCGTGGGAGCAGCGCTGTTCTGCTGGTGATGGTTGTCTGCATCCCTCTTGCTTCCTCCTTCGTCTGGGCCATTGTTCTATTTAGGAGCTGTTTTAGATAGCTTGTGCACCTTGAATTTTGACGGAAGCCCTTGCCTGAGTGGTTTTGTCCTCAGTCAGGGTTTGTGGTTGGGCAGGAAGCAGCTCAGAGGCGCCGTGTGTGCTGCAGAGAAGAGGGTTAGCTAGCCAGGGTTAAATGTGTTTATTTCCCTGCTCACGCAGGCTTTGAACGCGGAGAGAAGGGGTGTAACCCAGCGGGTTCACGGTGTTGCCGCCTTTGATGTGTGCCATGGGTGTTTGTGTGTAAAGAGCACCTGGATGTTTTTTACATGCGGGCGGGCCTTTCTGCGGGGAAGAGCCGGCAGCAGCCTCCAGGGAAAGGGTGGAGTGGTCTCTGCTTTGCTGAGGTTGGTTTGTCAGTGGTTGGCAGGAAGTGCCAGCCTATGGTGCTGGGCTCTGCAGAGCTGCTTGTTGTTTCAGCACAGATGTGGTTCATGGGGCGAGATATGGTGCTGAACATCAGCCCTGTTACCGTCTTCCGTGTACCCCTTTGCTCCAAGACTTGGCTGGCCAGCTCCCCCCTCCAGTTCCCTGGTGGCAATCCCTCCCTCCCTCAGTTGTCTGGCCATGCCTTCCTTCTGGCTGATGTGTCCCTGTGCATGTTTTCCCTGCAGGGCTCGGAATGGAACGCCTCCAATTTGGAAGACTTGCAGAACAGAGGGTAAGTAGCTTCGGGCCATCAGCTTAAAATCAAGAGCTTGGCCTCAGCACTTGCCTGTGCAACTAACTCTGTTCCATACCTGCTGCGTAACCTGATTTTTACTAAGGACTCTGCAGATCTGAACAAGCTCTTGCTTCCTCCAAACTCTGCATCCCACAAACAGGCACCCTAAAGTAAAGGAATCTCATTCCCTGACCTTGACTGACATCCCCTTGGTGAACAAAGGAAGCCAGCAATCTCACAGCTAGAACTAGCAAAAAACCGCAGTTACTTAACTGGATGCTGCATGGTTGGCTCTGCACCCCCTGCTCCAGCCCCCTGTCCTGGACCGTCTCACGATTCCAGGGGTGATTTGGAGTCTGGACCTCCGGATTGCGGCAGGAAGGAAAACGTGTAAAACGGTGTTTCTTGCTTTGAGGAGGGCCCAGTAGGAAGTGAAGCCCTGTAGTTCTTGGGCTTAGCACTGATGGGTTCCTCTGTTTCCTGCCCTTTCTACCTTTCAGGCTTAAGCTTAGAGTGTCCTTTCCCTAGGCCAGGTGGGTCTAAGCACCAAGATTTTGCCATTAAATCATTATTTACGGGTTTGGCTTATTTGTGCCAGTCCAGTGCGGGGGAGGGGGGGGAAACCACAACTAAGCACTCCACTGTATTGAATTGATAGCGTACTTCTGTACCTCAGAGAATCAGCCTGGAAAAATGGACTCTCCTTATTCATCTCAGGGTCTGCTTGGGTCAGACAGGTCCTACTCGACTGCCAGCGACCTCGTACCTGCTAGGGAAAAGGGATGTCATTCCCTTGCGCTTGTTCTGTCTGACACCCCAGCATAAGTGCAGCTCATAGGCATCTTACGAGTAACCCTCAGGGCTAAAAATACTGGCTGTAGTGTACATAAATACCATATGCTTTCTCTAGCAGTTTCCTTTCCAGTAAATTTAGGGATAAGAAATAAACCCTCCCCTGTGGCTCATTGTTACATCTCTCTGCAGTTATTTTATGCCTTTGTTTAACAATGTGTTGCTCACGAGCCTTCAGCCTTCCTGTGGTGTAGGTGCCGCAGGAGAGATTCGCAAAGGGGCTTTGAGGAAGCGTCCAGACGCTGATTGACCAGGCTGCACGGGAGCTCCGGTGGCACAAGTGTTGCTCACACTTAGTATAGAGGGTGGGCAACTTACTGACAGTGGAAGTTCTGTCCAGTATGTATGGGAACCCTGTATCAGATCCTAGGCTCTAAATGGCTCATCAAAACCTTTTGCTTGTGCTAGCTGCTGCTTTCTTGCCTCAAGTCCTGGTTTCCAAGGAGCACTTAGTACAGAGGGTGGGCAAGCAGTGTAAACTTACTGACAGTGGAAGTTCTGTCCAGTACGTATGGGAACCCTGTATCAGATCCTAGGCTCTAAGTGGCTCATCAAAACCTTTTGCTTGTGCTAGCTGCTGCTTTCTTGCCTCAAGTCCTGGTTTCCAAGGAGGTGTGTTTGAGACTGCAACCTCAGATGCTTCCCGTTTTGCCGCTCGCAAGGCAGGGCGGTTTTGTCTGCGGTGGTATCTCCCTGAACGGACAATGTTCTGCACCCTCTGCATTTGTGTCTGCCCTCTGTTTCCACGCAGGGTGCGGTACATTTTGAATGTGACTCGAGAAATAGATAACTTCTTCCCTGGGCTCTTCGAGTACCATAATATTCGGGTATATGATGAAGAAGCAACAGATCTTCTGGCGTATTGGAATGACACCTACAAATTCATCTCCAAGGCAAAGTAAGTCTCTTCAGAATAGGACACATTTAGAAGATGTGTACCAAGTATTTTATATTTTCCTACTGATTTTCGTAACTGTTCCCTGCATTGGCAGGTTGTACGATGAAGCCCACAGCCTGGAAGTGATTTCTTGGCGTGTAATGCTCCTCCCTTTAACAGGAGTAGATGCCAGTGTAGGTCTCTGGGCTGTCAGTTACAGTGAGTAATCTGATAGCGGATGCTGAAAGTAGGGCCTTTTTTACTGCAAAGAACTGCATCCCAGTTACATGAGCTGCCTCCAGTTAATTCAGCAGCCGCCTTAAGGGAGAACTGGTCAGAAAGCAGATTGGCGTATGTTGCCTTTGAAGTGTTTTCAGTATAGAAGTCTGGCATCTCTTAATCGTAGCTGGTGCCTGCAGTTTCTCATAGCCTTTAAAAGCTGGCTTGTTTGAGTATGGCTCAAGATTGACTTGACTTAAGATGGTTTCTTTTAAAAGACATCACTGTATTGCCTTAAGTATTGACTCTGGGTTGTTGTCATCCTCAGAAGTAATCATCATGCCCAGAATGTTTTCTGTTTGGGTTTAAATGATTGAGCCTCAGTATGGTGTAAGTTAATCTTCCCAAGTGGAGCAATTAGCGTACCTCCTCTTTGCCCTGTCTGCATGTTGTCAATCACCAAAAGCATTGCAATGGTTCGACTCCTTTGATTTGCCAAGTTGGGAAAGCCTCAGAGCAGTCTAAAGGCTACTACGGGTGCAGGTACAGGCTCGGAGAGCGAGCAGCTGAGCTCTGAGCTTCTTGAGGCGCGTGTCTCTGCTCTGTGGCCTCCGGGTTTGTCCTGCGGGAACTTCACACGGCTGGCAACCCCGAAAACTGAGCGCTTAAAGGAGACCGTTAAAGGTGCCAAACCCAAGTTCTCACAGCCTGCACCGTGCCAGTGCTGCCCAGCGCACGGTCTTCACAGAGAAGGGCTGTAGCCTTCCTCCTTGTATTTCACAGCAGAAAAATGGGGTTCAGTTCCTTGGAGCAGCACGCTGGCTGCCCTTTCAGGCTCTGCGCAGCCTCACCAGGCAGAATAGCTGTTCAGTGCACTCCAAGGCACTGTTTGCTCTGCCTTCGATAAAAAGAAACTAATTAAAGGCGGAGAATCTTCCGTCTGCTTGCAGCAGGCGCTGCGCTACAGCCATCGTCTGCGGTCTGTGCCTCCAGCCGTGGGGACGTTACCTTCCCACTCGCATTTGGGCAGGTACTGAGTGAAGGGCTGTTACAGACAGAGCTGAGGGGTGAGCTTTCCACCTACAGACAGTCCTAAAAAATGGTAGTATGAAGAAAAACCTGCCAGGTTGGTCCATGGGGCTTTTGGCTGGATGTGGACTTAGCAGTGTCTGGAGAGTTGTGGATGGGAGCTCGGTGGGGTTTCGGACACCTGACTAAAGCAATGTAGGTCTTGTTCAGCCAATTCCCCGACCCAGCAATATGCCGTCAGAAGTCTGCAGCGGAACAGCGTCTCTGTGCTGGAGGCTGCCCTGAACTCGGTATCTTCCAGGGATGTGTTTCTGAACCGTGACACCACCTGTGTGCAGTAGATGCCCTTTTTACTTGAAGGCTCGGGGGCCCCCAACATCAGGAGGATATCGACCTGTTGGAGCGAGTCCAGAGGAAGCCAGAGATGCTCCAAGGGATAGAGCCCCTCTGCCATGGGGACAGGCTGGGAGAGTTGGGGGGTTCAGCCTGGAGAAGGGAAGGCTCCGGGGAGACCTTAGAGCCCCTTCCAGTGCCTGGGGGGCTGCAAGGAAGCTGGGAGGGACTTTTTCCAAGGGCAGGGAGTCACAGGACAAGGGGTAACAGGTTTAAATGTAAAGAGGGAGATTGAGATGGGACAGCAGGAAGGAATTCTTCCCGCAGAGGGTGGGGAGCACTGGGACAGGTTGCCCAGAGAAGCTGTGGATGCCCCATCCCTGGGAGTGTCCAAGGCCAGGCTGGATGAGGCTTGGAGCAACCTGGTCTAGTGGAAGGTGTCCCTGCCCATGGCAGGGGGTGGGACTGGGTGGGCTTTAAGGTCCCTCCCAACCCAAACCATTCTGTGACTCCAATACTGCCTGGTACCAGTGGCCTCTTCGGGCTGAGCTCAAGGATGCTGTATTAGTCTTTAGCAGTCTAAAGCTTCAGAAGAGCCATTGTTACAAAATCTGTTAAGAATATTAAGACCTTGTTCTTCACTTTCTTTGTGTGTCGTGCTCCAGTGTGTAAATTGGATTATCAGACACATCCCAGACTTCAGCTGTGGCCACAGTGCTGAAAACAAGTTTGATAATGCTCTGGTAAAGAAGTTGCTATTTTCTTAAGCTTCTCAGAGGCCGTGTTTTCTATTTAATGATCCTCTTTCTGTCTTTCTCCCGCTTCAGGAAAAACGGTTCAAAGTGCCTGGTGCACTGCAAGATGGGAGTGAGCCGCTCGGCGTCCACGGTGATCGCCTACGCCATGAAGGAGTACGGCTGGAACCTGGACAGGGCGTACGACTACGTGAAGGAACGGCGCACCGTCACCAAGCCCAACCCCAGCTTTATGCGGCAGCTGGAGGAATACCAAGGGATCCTGCTGGCCAGGTGAGTGGAAGGAATGACCCTGGTGATTACCCGTGTTAAGGCATAATGCTTAAATGATTGACTCATTATTTTAATTGGGATTTCTATCAGTGCGTTATGTAAGGCTGTGATTGTCTTGGGAAAGATAGCGCTCTGTTTTCACGGGTTAGCTCAGCTGAGCCTGAGAAAATGGGTCTCATAAAGAGCTTTTAGGAGACTGTTTGGCTTCCGGGCTGGCTGTTTTTTGGAGAGTAGCATCCCGTGGACTGCCATCCGAATGCAGCATTTAGAGCTGTGCAGACTCCAGCAGAGATAAATGTGTTGCTCGTAACATCGCTTGGCAGGGAACTCGCTTTGTCTCCATCTCAGCCTTACGGTTCCCCGGTGAACATCTCCCCCCACACCCCCTCCCCCAGCAGCTGGTCTGGTTTTATTTAGATCCCGTCGGTGAGTGTTGGTGTTAGGGGAGGGGACAGGATGTTCTGTGCATTGCAACAGCGGTGTTTACTCCTGCCCGGAGTCCTGAGCCTGCTCCGGAGCTGGGCCCGGGTACGGACAAGTGTGTTGTAATCCCAAGCCCTATCACCTGATGAGCAAAAAGACAGAAATATTGCATATTTCTGAGAAATCCACTTGAAAGCTGTGTTAAGCAATGTCTTCACGTGCCATGCGAAGCTGGAAGGAGGTAGTGATACTTGGTGTTTCACCAGATTGCGGGGTTTTTGTTTAGGATCCTGGTGTGCTTCGCCAGGGAGCGCATTTGAACCAAGCGGAATTACCCGAGCGGAGCCTCCTGCCGCTGGGGGTGGCTGGTGGCATGTTTTGACCTGAGGAATTATTTCATAGCTACTTAGTGCCGCTGAAAGGTGCCTGCCTTCTGCTCTGTACAGCAGCTCAGGCACTCCTGCTTTAAGGCACACCACTCGCCTCTGTCCTCTCCTTGGTTTTGTCCCTCCCACCTGTCCTACCTGCTTCCAAAGTCCCCCTTGCCCCTTCTGTGCTAATGACTTACCATTCCTTATCCGCTCTCTACCTGCTCCCAACGCTCTGGCTGCTGAGTCAGGTCTGGATTCTCAATTTTTACACCGAATCCCTGGTGTAAGCTCCATTCACTGAAGCGTGCTTCCTCTTTCCCCCTCTGCACAGATTAGCAACTCGAGGGCTCCTCCCAGTTTATTTCCCTGGTCAGGTGCACCCACAGGATCTTTGTCCCTTACCTCTCCCCCTGCTCTGCAAACACTGCCTTAATGACCCTCTTTCTGAAAAAGCAGCCAAGTAGTATCCAGTCTCAGGATAGAGTGCAGTGGAAGAGAGATTTTAAGAAGTTGTGCTCTTCTGGGCTAAAATTCGTCGAGATGGGCACCACACCTGCCTTCGGTGCCCTGTGTGACACCAAACGCGCTGCCGCCACCAGGAAATAAAGACCAGGGCTTAACTCTGAGCTAGAGGTGACCCAGCCAGTGTGGTGTATTCTCCTCGGGCAGACTGGGAAATCAGATCTCGCTGAGGTAGTCTGGATGGAGGAAAAACAGCTTTTTCAGCCTGGGAAAACACACCAATGTCCTTTGCAACAGGTTGGAGGAGCCCGGGGCTGGTAGCAGCTGGTATATCACATCTCGAAGCCCTGCATTTGGTTTAGAGAAGCTGTCGGTGTGGTGGCTGCGGCGCCCCTGCAAAGCCACCCTGTACAAAACACTTGGTTAAGGAGTATGTTTTTCTGTCTCTTTTAGTAATTTCTTTTTTCCAGAGGTAAATACTTCCTCACTGCCCTCATTTATACGGTGTGTGGCTCCCCTCCCACTTAATCTCACCACTGCTCCTGACCTACTCTGCAAGTGCCCGTACAGTGGCACGAACAGGATGGCTCGTGAGGCTTCAAAAAAAGCAAGAGCAGCCCATCACATCTGTGTGTGCTGAGTGAAAAGGCTGCAGGAAGGGAAGCCTCACTGAAGCAAGGGATGGCCTCTCTGCTGCAGAAATGGTCCCTCTTTATGCAGCTCCTTTCTCAGCTCCAAACTGCTTTTTCTCCTCTGTCTTTCCCTCTGTTATTTAGCTTTGCCCTCTGGCCACCTTGTTTATTGCAGCAGTATTCCAGGACAGGTAAAAAAAACAAAACGACCAGATTCCCACTCATGTGACTGCTCCGATTTCAGAGGGAAGGTATGCGAGGGCAGCCATGTGCCTGCACTATCTGGTTACGGTTTTGTGTTGGGGTTATAGCAACTGGGATATGTTTTCCAGCTGTAAAATGAAAAGCCCCTGCCTGCTTTTAGTCACAACAACAAGCATGTTTTGCTCTTTGGGACTGTCATACTTCCTGGGGTTACTTAAACTGTCCCCTCCCTCTAGTGACAGGGGCAGAAAGGCTGACCCAGCCCCGTTCCTTTTATTATTTACGGAAAAGTTACAGGAAAAGAGTGTTTGGGATCCTGTATGTCTTGTGCAACTTGTGAATCAACAGCAGTAGTTTTATTCCGGAGCCTGGAGAGCTGGCTGCGGTGTGGTGGGAGGCGTGGGGGGCTCTGAGGCTGGTATGGACACAAGCTGGCCAGCCCTGCTGCCCCCACCTTGTGCCATGCCTGGGCGGTTCTCCCCAGCACCGGGAATGCTGCTCCGGAGGGTCAGGAGGTGGCTGCGGGCTCTTGGAAGGGACATGGGCTCCTGCTTTTAGCATGTCTTACAGGTTGTAGGACTGGAGGAGCTTGAGATTGAAAGTTAACACAACACACCTCTCCCGGCGGTGGTCGCCATCGGTTTTGGTTCTCGGATCGAGGCTGTGCTAGGCGAGCCCTGCCTCACGGAGAAGCCTGGTTGTGCTGCCAGCATCAGACTCTGCTCCCCGACCCGTTACAGACGGCACACATGCACCCGTAGCAATGCCTTCAGCCTCTGGTCTTGACCCTCCTCCCTCTGAAGGGGCCTGGTTCCGCCTGCTCCAACAGGAGGGTTGTAGCTGATGACGGGGTTGGAAAGCTAAATCTCTGAGGGATTGTTTTCCTTAGCTGTTGGGCACCCACAGCTAAACTGGGTACGTTGTAATTAACTCAACAGCATCTGTTAATTAACTGCACCCAATGGATGTGTCTGGGAGCGCCTGCTCGCACCAGCAAGGAACTGGGGAGGTTTTGCAAGGTCTCCTGCAGATCCCGGGACCTTTTCTGTGGTATCTGCTCTCCTCCTAGGGGCAAGCGGTGGAAGCACAGCCCTGTGGCCACCCGGCAAAGCCCCGCAGACGTGGCTTCGCGCTCTCAGTAACCCCGGGTGCATGGGCTGGGGTTTTTGGCAGGTGGAGCTGAGGAAGGTGATGCAATGCCGCAGTCAGTTCCTTGGCCTTATGACTGCTCGGACCTTCCCAATGGGGCTTTCCAAGAGCTGGAGCACTCCTGAGCTTCCTTCCTGTGAAAGGCAGGTGGTGTTTTGGTTGGCTCGTTGAGTGTTGAGGATGTCTTCTGCGTCGTACCCATGTCCCCTCGCCCCACCCTATCCCCTTGGCTACCAGCGCCCAGTTACTGACCACCGAAGCCAGTCAAAGAGGGAGCCCCAAGGGAGATGGGACTTCATTTGGTGCCCACCATCCCCTCACATTCCCATCTCTTCTGGTCGTTGCTCTCCTGAGGGCAAACGGAAGGAGCTTGCTGGCCAAGGACCAAATCCTGTAGTCGACGAAACGTCGTGTTTGTTGAGTAGGTTGATAAAATACTGCCGTGGAGCAGAATGGTGCTGTGGGATTTAGCTACTGGGAAGTGGCTTGTTGCTGGATCAACCTCTCCAGCAGCAGGTTTGGCCCCAAATTGTTGAGGTGAAGCTGTGTCAGTGAGGTCAGTGACTGCAGTATTTGGCACGGGCTTCCACATAGGTTCCATCCTCTCCCCACAAGGTCGGTCTTGGCCCTGGTGTGTGAAAACACCACTCAAATGTTCTCCTTTGCTTTTCTTCCCTGCAGCAAACAGCGGCACAATAAACTGTGGCGCTCGCACTCGGACAGCGACCTCTCCGATCACCACGAGCCTATCTGCAAGTCTGGGCTGGAGCTGAACAAGAAGGAGATCACCACCTCGGCTGACCAGATCTCAGAGGCCAAGACCAACGACAACCAGCAGCCGATTTCTCCCATCTACTCCGCCGAGCTCGACCGGGAGCAGCAGCTCCCCGAGGATGCAAACATGATCGAGGAGATGTGCGTGAAGGAGAGAAGGATCCACCTGGAGTTCACGTGTCGAGACTTCCACGCTGAGCAGATGGAGGACAAGCTGAACCTGAACAACATCAACGGCTGCACAGCAGGGTGCTGTGTAGACTCTGTCCCACCTGATAACTGCCATGTTTCCGAGGCCTTAATGCAGCTCCAGCACCCCTTGGAAATAACAGAATTCCCTGATTTGACAGTGGACGATCTAGAAAAAGATGCCCTTAAGCCCGATATGAACGTGCACTTGGTTCCCATGGAAGAATTTGCTACGTGCTTGAAAGACTTTCCCCAATCCCCAAACCAAAATTCCCCAAGTCTCCAGCAGAATCCCCAGCCCGAAGTGACAGACCTCAGCTCGGACAGAATTGATTTCTTCAGCGCTTTGGAAAAATTCGTGGAGCTTTCCCAGGAGAGCCGGTCGCGCACCTGCTCCCATTCCAGGTTGGAGGAGCAAGGGAGCGGAAGGAATGGGGTCTCCAGGGTGCCCGTGCTGGAAGTGCCGCCTGCTGTGGATGGGGCTGCAGATGCTCGAAGGAACAGTTCTGGAAACTCTCCACAGGCATCGGATGACTCTTCCACAGACGAGGAACAACAGAAGGTTGGAAGAACTTGCTCGGTGTTTTTGGGAGCTGCTGCTCCAACCTGTCTGGGTAGCGCCCTCACTGGGAGGTTGCTGTGGGCGGGGGATTTTCTGGCCCTGGCTTTCACCGAGCAGGGTAGCCATTCGGGGAGGGATCGCTAGATGCTTCCCCTTTCCTTCACTTGGAGTTATTTGCCCTTTTTCTGCACTTCTTCCCCAACATCTGCTTGCTGGCAGGGACAGGGCACTGCTTGAGGCGACCTTGACCCCACCTGCTCTGCCCTTCTCATGGGGAAACTTATTTTTGAGTTCCACATCAGGAGAGCGCGAGGTGGGACGTGACCCACTAGCGCAGCTGAACCCGGCCAACCAGTGTCCCAGACCTGTGCAGTGTTTATCCAACTGGAGAAATCCACCATGGAATAGGACAAAACTGGCACCATTCCCTGCTTGGGAAGCACCAGCATTGGGAAAGTGAATCAAGGCAGATTTAGAGCCTTCGCTGCTGGAGGAGAATGGGCCTGTCCAGCCCTGAGGATCAGGCCCGGCACAGCTCACTTCTCTCTTGGGTAGAGAGATGTTCCTCACAAAATTTAGTACCCTCTGAATTGAGGTGCCTTTCTCTGATAATTGCTTTCCACCCTCCAGGGCACGCACAGGGATTGATGATGTCTGGGGCCATCATTTTCTGGGAGCCCCTCTTATTTAAATTCCACGCTGCATTGCTTGAGTCTTTTCCATCTCCACGTGAGGCAATAAGGCTCTTCCAAACATAATAGGCCAACACTCTCTCCAGTGATTTGGCAGGAGGAGCGTCTGTGCGGATGGGGAAGCCGCTCTGGCCATTTTCCTCTGGGAAACCAGAGCATCTCGGTGCTTGGTCGTTCTTTATGCTGTACTTCTGTTTGCTTACATACGTGAGCAGAATCTCACGTTTTCAGTTCAAACCTGCACTTGGGGCAGCATTAGGATGTTGGGTTTTTTTAACTCCTTTCCCTTATAAAGAAAAAGCAAAAATCTAAATTTCCCTTAGAATTCGTAGCAATTCAATGAAAGTTCTTAAATCTCAGTCTGAGTGAAAATCCAGCCTGGAAGATGTTAAATGCAGTCCCAGAGACAATCATGCTTCTGTGTTGGTGATCACGGCACGTGCGGTCTATCCCCACCCGCTGGCACGGGCGCTTTGTGTTGCTTTTGGGACGTGCACCCCTGTTTCCTTGAAGCTGCTGCCGTTTGCTCTGTGCCAGCACAGCTGATCCACTTTGTAATTCTCCTGTTTCTGCGTTGCAGGAGGTCCCTGAGCTGCCTGCTGCGGGCCGTCTCACGAGGTCCCACTCGGAAAATGCCATTTCTGTGAAGGAGATTATCACCGAGATCGAGTCCATCAACCAGGGAGCGGGACCCCCTCAGCAGAAAGAGGGTTCAGCCAGCCTCACCCAGACACCAAAGAGGAACACGGTGCACGACCTGCCGGTGGAGGTGATTTGGGCATCAGAAAAGGTGGAACAGAGCGAAGGAGCCTGTGCTGGACACCAGGAAAAGGAGAAGGACCCTTTGCAAGCTGAGCAAGAAGCTGCCCCCTCCCTGCAGCCGTCTTCTGGTAAATCAGACCTGGAGGAAAGCAGCCCTGGGGGGGAGCAGCAAGATTGCAGCTCCATCAATCCTGAGCCCAAGTGGTGTCCCGGCTCCGTCCGGCGAGCCACCCTGGAGTTCGAGGAGCGCTTGAGACAGGAGCAGGAGCACCAGCACGCGTCCCCGGTCTGCATCTTACCGACCCGCAAGAACTCCAGGAACGACTCTCCTGCTGCTGAGCTCCTGCCGCGGGGGAGGGTGAAGAGCGGGGAGCCACCCTGGGAGCTGGCTCCGGAGGGTGACAAGGCTCGGGGTCTGGGCACGGAGGAGCTGCTGCCGCCTCCCGGGGCAGAGCTGCCTGCACCCCTCACCCTGCCTGCAGACCCCGGCCTGGAGCAGGAGGGCACGGCACAAGAGCGCAGGACAGTGGTCTCATTTGATGGGACGGAGGAGCCATCTCTGCCCTCCCTCCTCCCAAGGAGATTAGAAATCATCGAATACCCTCCCACGGGCAAGCCTGCGGAGCATTCCGATGCAAGCTGTGAGCAGGGGGGGCTGGCCACATCTGTCCCGTCCTTAGATGAAAACTTGAACCCTTCGTTGTGCTTGGAGAAGGCACCGGCCTGTCCCGGAGCCGCGACGCCGGCAAAACTCGCACCCCTGGAGCACGCGGTACACGAGCAGGTCCCCTTGGCCGTGGGCAGCCCCGGCGAGGAGGGTGGTGGGTTACCTGTTCACCTCGGCGCTCCTTCTCCCTCCAACCCGGTGACCTCTGCGCCTTCGGCCGGCCTAGATGGCTGCTCTTACCCCTACGTAATTCACCTGGAAGGCGTCACGGAGCAGAGCACAGCGACAGACGACGAGCTGGTGATGCCGCACGGCGTTGAGGGAGACCCGACTCTCCTGTTCAGGGACAGCCCCGAGCTTCTCCGCGGGGCAGGTGCTGGCACCCCGAGGCGGCTGAGCGGCGAGGACTTCAGCCAACACGACGAAAACATGGACCTTCTGGACATCTCTTTCCTGTGCTACGGCCTCCCCCACAGCTCCAGCAGCCGCAGCGTGGGGGAGCGCAGCAGCAGCCCCGGGCTGGTCAAGCAGCGAGCCAAGGAAATCGAGGCTCGGATCCGGCACGCGGGACTCACCACACCCTCCCACATGAAGCGCTCGGCATCCTTGGCCAAACTGGACTGCCTGGACCTCTCCAAGGACGACTTAACCGAGAGGGAGTCGGCCTCTTCTGATGCCAACCCGGTGCTTCTCACCTGCGTCGCCCTCGGACGAGGTTTTGGCGGAGGGAGATTGGAGAGGGGTTCGGAAGGCGTGTGCGGAAAGCATCGCCTTTCCTCCCCGGAGCCCGCTCGGCATTTTGTGGAACAGCTCAGAACAGCCGAGTGCATTGCCCAGAGCAAGCCGGTGGAGAGGCCGCTAGCTCAGTACGCCAAAGAGTGCGGCTCCAGCCAGCAGAGTTTGTTTTCCAGCGCCGATCCGACGTGGACTAGCTCCGAGGAGGGTCCTCCTCTGCTCCAGGTGCAGGTCCTGGACTCCTTATCTCCGGCTCGAGGTCTGGCTGTCGCGCCCCGGCAGCAGCACGGGAGAACTCACCCTCTGCGGAGGCTCAGAAAGAGCAGTGACAAAAAGCGGACAACCAACCCCCTCTACAACACGATGTGATCCCGAGCCCTCGGCTGTGATCTCGTTCTGAGAACCCGTGGCGCTGCGTTCACCCAAGGGGCAGGTGTAATATAAGGAAGATGCACTTTATTGGTTAATTTTATATATATTGTCATTTTACTGTTCCTGGCGCATGTAGGTGTGGGTTGGTTCTTCTGTGTGTGACTCTGACTGCAGGACTGTTTGGGGTTTTTGTTAAGTTTTTTTAACTCTGATAACCTCAAATGTTCTTTTTTTTTTTTTTTTTGGGCTAGTTTGTTTTAAAAGAACACCTTTATCGTGCGAAAATCGACATCAGCTTGCTTCAGCAAGGTGGAGTTTTGCTTAGAAACCAGGTCCTGGTTCCTAACTTGAATTTTCCCTGTACCTCGAAGCGGTGCTGGGCGGCTTTTTGGGTGAGAGCCCCCTAAATGTGAAGGCTGTGCCAAGGTCCCTGTGTTTGGCCTTTTCTTTCTGCAAACTGGAACTCCACGATGCTGGCAGATCACTCCACCCACCCCCACCCCAAGGCTGGGTTTGGCTGGTGCATCCCCAAAAAGGAGCACACGGGGGGTGTAAATCCTCCCAAAAACCCCAGGCACGTGGATCAGCGCTCCCCTCCCACTGCGGGTCACGCAGAGCCCCCCGTTTTGGGGTGAGCTGGAGCAGAGCTCCTCCGTGAGCTGCCAAGCTCCGCAGGGAGGAGGAGACC
>NW_010252344.1:53057-53432 GCF_000690775.1 Eurypyga helias
CACCGGCCCTTCTGGTCGCTCCCAAACCTGGAGGCTGTTGGAATTGTTACACCAAAATGCGAAGCTTTGTCCTCCGCCGTCACTCCCGGAGGGAAGATCTTTCCTGCTGGGTGTTTTGGGGTTGTTTTTTTTGCCTAAATTGTACATACGGTATTTATATGGAATTATTTTTTGTTGTTTCTATGGGTTTTGGGGGGAAAAAAAAAGGGCAAGACTGCGTTCTGTAACCTGGAAAACAAACCCACCTTACTCAACCTCAGCGCTGTTCGTTGTGTTCCGCACAGAAGCGGGAGCGGTCTTCCCTTCCCAAACGTCAGCCTCGATGCCGGCTTTTGCCAAACGTGTCCCTCCTCCCGTCCCTTATCCCGCTGCGGG
>NW_010252344.1:53499-54104 GCF_000690775.1 Eurypyga helias
GGGCCGCCCCCTCCGGGGCATGGGCCGCGGACCCTGCCTCTCTGAGGGGCTGCTCCAAAATTCCAGCAAATCAATTTTACGGTTCCTGAGCAGTTTGGTTAAATCGAAGCTCCTGGTTTTCCAGCCCCGCACCTCGCGCAGGTGCTGGAGGGACGGGCGCTTGGCCGTGGCGGGGGAGCTCTGGGTCCTCTCCGCAGTGCCGTGGCAGGTCCGTGGCAGAACGACGTGTCTGGTGCTTGGCTCCGGCCCAGTCCCGCTCTCCCGGGAGGAGATGCAGAGCGGCTCCAGCTGCCGAGAGCCCAGCTCAGATGCGGTGTGGGAGGAGCGGCGGACGAGGCCGTGCCTAGAAAGCAGCGCTGATGCCGCAGAGCCTCGCGGGCTCCGGTGGGACAGTTGAGCCGGAGAGGAGCGCGCGGCACCGGAGTATCGGGAAGCAGCGTGCGTCTGCCCTGGGGAAGGGGTGTCCGTAACCCCCCAGCTTGCCAGCAGCAGAGGACAGCCTAGCAGTTTGCAAGGTAATCCCACCTCGCTCCCCTCATTCCCAGGGGTCTTCCCAGTGCCCCAAGCCCGTGAGCCTTCTCCGGCAGCAACGTGCGCTTCCTCCC
>NW_010252344.1:54440-54711 GCF_000690775.1 Eurypyga helias
CCTCCCCCCCGGCGGGTGCTGCCGAGCCTGCCCCGTGCTGGGTGGGGGCGTTTGGCCGGCAGCATCCTGGGGGTCAGGATCTGCCTGGGAGGGGAAAGCCCGGTGGATAATTTGCTCCGAGGAGGAGGGAGTGGGTTGGATTTCTTTGCCCGGCTTGATCTCAGGAGAAATGCCCTATGGGAAAGCTCTTCCATGCTGCTTCCTCCCCGTGCCCCGCTGCTGTCGGGGTGCTGGGGAGAGTGGGGTGAAGGCCCTGGCCGGGGGGTGCTGC
>NW_010252345.1:0-14400 GCF_000690775.1 Eurypyga helias
CGCCCTGCCTCTCCCCGCACGCGGAGCCTTCGCCCCCTCTGTCTCTTGGCCCTTCGCCGACCTTGTTCCTGAGGGCACGGGTGACCCTCAAGCTTCTTTTGCCTCCCAGTGCTTCAGCCGGTGGTTCAGGCTGCTTTTCAGCACTTTTATGTGTTCTGGGTGGTGTGGCCGTTTCAAAAATCTTCAAATTCATCTCTTTCTTGTGGTTGTTACGCTTGCATAGATGATTTCTAACCTTTTTCTTTCCTCTCCCTTGTGGTTTAGCCCCACCCAGCAACTGAGCACCACAGAGCTGCTCACTTGCCTCCCCTCCTCCCCCCCAGGTGGGATGGGGGAGAGAGGAAACAATGTGGCTTGTGGCTTGAGTTAAAAACAGTTTATTAGGACAGCGAAGGGAGAAGAAATAATATTACTGATAAAGGCTTACAGAAGGATAAGCGATGCATAGTGCAACAGTTCCTCACAACCTTGTGACTGATATCCTGTCCCTGAGCAGTCACTCCTGGCCAGCTCCCCCCAGCTTTTACCGGGCATGAGGTTTGATGGCATGAAGTTTGATGGCATGAAGTGTCCCTTGGGTCAATTTGAGTCAGCTATCTGGGCTGTGTCCCCTCCCACCTGCTTGTAGAGAAGAAGCTGGGAATAGAGAAGCAGTATTAGAAGCTGGGAAAGTCCTTGGCTTGATATAAACTCTGCTTAACAACAACCAAAACCAGTAGTGTGTTATCAGCATTCTTCTCAGCACAAATCCAGTTACTGTGAGGATAATTACCTCTATCCCAGCCAAAACCAGCACATGCCTTAAGCAAAGATTAGAAACGAACCTAAAGATGTATGTACGGATGGATGACCCAGCAAAATGATCTCACTGTAGCTAAAGCAGACAGTCCCAAAGTTGGGATGTCTGGTCCAGTTGTTTCTCAAGCAGAGCTGCTTGTTTTGACCGCAAAGCAAGCTGGTTCAAGCGCCTGTACTGGCAGTAAAGTAACCTACAAAGGGGGGAAAAAGTATCTTTGAACTGACTTGAATGCAGAAGAGTGTGTTTCGAAAGGAGAAAGTGGGGACTTTCTGAAGCAGGGAATGAAATTGCCTTGCTTTTGTCACCTGGCCATGAAGGTGTAACCTGTGTTGTGCCTTGTCAGCCCTCCCTTTTCCGGGTAGGTGTGGTGAGTAACAAAGAGTTTCTTCTGTGAAGATGTGTTGGAAACTCAGAAGTCGGCTGCCATTGCATGCTCTCTGGATCCAGACCTTATATATCATAAGTGGCCCCTGTATAGTGTGTGTGCTGGGTCAGGCTCACCAAGTAATGTTTTTGGGAAACACCTGCTTTCCTGCCAGCGTCATGCAGATCAGCTTGAAAGTTCGGCATTGACAGGCTGAAGTACTTCCAGACACAGAGAAGCATGAATGTCAGACGTGTTAAAGTCACGTCTTGGATGGTGTTGCTCACAACTTTCAGGATCATTTTTTTAGTCATTGCTTTTTGAATTTTATTTAAATATCAGGGTTTTCACATGAAAGCATTGTAGGCTTTTTGAGCATTGCCTTCCGAAATACGTTTAAAAATGAAGGAAAAGGTAACCCAGCTGCTATTTTGTAAGGCTTCTGCAGGCATAAATGTATTAGACTTGGAGGTATTTAGTGACATGGCATAGTGTGCACACTAGTGTATCCTTTGTAGTTGATGTTCAAACTTTTCTGTGATTTCATTTTTTTAATTTATTTTTATTTTTTCTTAATCCATTTCTGCTTCTATACTTACCTTTCCCTCCTTTTTTTAATTTAGGGAACAGCTTGCATGTATTTCAAACGCTTTTACCTCAATAACTCGGTGATGGAGTATCATCCTCGGATTATAATGTGAGTTATCCACGTATTTTGAGTTACTTTATCAAATGGAACATTGGAGGTATAATATAATATATAGTATATAAAAATATATATAAGCATATACAATATACACACAACATATACATTATATAAGTATATATAATATATAGAATATATATCGTATGAGTACCTATAATATGTAAATATATATGAGTGTGTATATTATATATATGATATATATTGTTATACTCTCTCTCTCTATATATATAGTATAATATCCGTAAAGACTTGAAAAAGTGAGAAGAGAGATCTAAGAGCTTAAATATGAGTAAAGACAAAGTATGGTCACTTTCATTTTCCATTTGGAAAAGTTTTCTGTGCTCAGAACACGGTGCTTTGAAAAATACACATTTTGTGGATGGAATTCTTGATAAAAAAGATGGCTTCTGCCTATGTCAATTGTTTGCTTTTTTTTTCTCTCCTCAAGGCTAACATGTGCATTTTTGGCCTGTAAAGTAGATGAATTTAATGTCTCCAGTGCACAATTTGTTGGCAACCTTCGAGAAAGCCCTCTTGGACAGGAAAAAGCTCTTGAACAGATACTGGAGTATGAACTACTGCTTATTCAGCAACTGAAATTCCATCTTATTGTCCATAATCCATACAGGCCATTTGAAGGATTTCTGATCGATTTGAAGGTAGTATTGCATTATATCCTACAGACTCCATATACTGACATAATTCCAGTCTATTGTGGGTTGTGTTGGAAAACTGTTTCCCTTTGTGCCTGTGACCTTACAGATGTAGTCTCTAAAGCAATGGGCAGATATCTGAAAGGAGGTCTGTTTAGTGGTCTTAAGCACTTTAAGTGGCCTGCTACTTTTTAGCAGTACAAAATATTGTTGAATCCTGTGTTTGGAGCTCACAAACTGGAAGACAAGAAACAGCCACTTACTTTCCTAAATACTTGCTTTCAGACTCGTTATCCAGTGCTGGAGAATCCTGAAGTTTTGCGGAAAACAGCTGATGACTTTCTCAATCGAGTGGCTCTGACGGATGCGTACCTGCTCTTTACTCCATCACAGATAGCTCTCACTGCCATATTATCTAGTGGCTCAAGAGCAGGGATTAATATGGAAAGGTAGTCTTATTTTTCCTGTGATTTAAACAGCTCACTTGCTGCTTGTTTAAAATTGTTGTGTTCTTGAGATGCTTAACTAGAAGTGTGTATTTACTGATTGTTAACACTCTGGTTATGTCCTTTAAGTGTGTCTCAAAACTGAGGCAGTACTGTGTTTGGGTTTTTTTTCCATTTTCAGAAAGTAGGTGATGAATGCAATTAGTTGGTGATTGGTTTTTATATTCCTTCAGAAGAAGGAAAAAGTCAAAGTAATAACTTGGCCCTGGTTAGAGCAGCGTAGGTTTTCCAGACCCCTCTAGAAGATTAGAGTGAAGAAAGTGGAAATACTGTAGAAACTGAGAGCATGAAACACCTAAAGAATCACTTAAAGGAAAAAAACATTTAAGGTACTTGAGGTTACAGAGTGAAATGAAATTACACTGAACTGAGTAGTGGAAACCAGTCAGTGGAAATGTGGAAACCAAGTGCTGTGTTTTGCTGGTAGAACTGTTCATGGTAATGGACTGGGGATAAGGTGCTGTTTTAAATCAGTTCCTTCTTTCAGTCATTGTCAAACACTTTGATAGTATGGCTGAAACATGTGGTTTGTTTAGTTTTTTTAAGGGCAAAACATACCCTTCATAAGAAGAGCAGAGTTAGTTGCAGCTAGTGTTTTAATCACATGGCACTCTGTGTGAGCATCTTTTAAAGAAGCTCTCATTCCACCTGACCTAAAAGAATCTCAAATCTCTCTCATTCTAAAAGCATGAGACTGTGGGAGCATGCTCTGTAGGGTTCGCTGTCCCCCGAGTCGTATAAAAACGTTCAGGTTCTTGTGATGACGCATCGAGGTACGTGGGCTTGATCTTTGTGCGTTCATGAAGGACTCGGGTCTTGCACCGTACAGTTGCTCTGACCTTGTCGTTTGCTGTTTTGTGTGTTAGCTGATGGACATGAGAGAAGCTAATGCTGCAGCTCGGGTCTGTGGGCCTGCGAGTAGCTGCACCTGCAGAGGTGGTGTGGAATGTGGCAGGTTTGAAAACCCATCGCTCCCATGGTGTCGGTGCCTAGGTCGGTCTTGAAAAAGTTAGAGCTTGGGGAAAGAACAGATGCTGCTGTGCTCTGGCAAATAGGTGGCTCCAAATTAATTAGTCTTCAGTTCTGGTGTCAGCACAAGGGTAAGTAGCGGTCTTAAATATGAGCTCTGGGAGAGCAGTGATGATAACAGGGCAGCTGTTGGCTTAGAGGAGTTACTGTCTTCATGGTGGCTGGTGCCTCAGTCTGGGAGCTGCAGCTGCTACAGCTGTGCATGTCCATTAAGTAAGTTTGAGGTTTATACAGGCTGAACAGTGGTATACTTTGGAGCCTCTGCGTTTTTTGTGGTGTGTCCGTAAATGCGTTTCCCAGGAAGCAGTAAAAGTAGTTGTTTGTCGTGGATTTCGGTGAGGACTGTTGTTCCTGTTTGTTGGGGGTTTATCCAGGTGGTGTGTGCATGTATTCCTGTTCTTTCCAAAAGGCAGTTTCAGTCTCTGAGGGAAGAGGAAGGGACTGGGAGACTACGAGGCAGCATTTAGGGTTAGTTTTCAGATGCCAAAAGAAGCAGTCCCGTCTTGCCAGCCTTCCTGTCTCCTGGTCTGTCTGAAGACTTCCGTGGTGTTTGCTTTTCCAGCAGTCATGCTGTGCATCGGTGAGATGTTAGTATGACATTTTACGGCATCTTCGAAGTAAGTTGGCTTGACTCGGCGGGGCTGACTGAAACAAATGCTTCATTCTGCGGTCTTGGAACGCTGGTTCTTTACGAGGCTGGGAATACTTGTGTCACGTGCTTACAGAAGGAGTTTGCAAGCGACAGATTGACTTTTTTGTCACTTTATAGTGTTTATATAACCAAAGTGTTCTCATTAGGGTTAATTGTAAAGCTCTAGCGGATGTAAATAATGAATAATAGACACTTTATTAGCTCATGGTAGCTGCCAAAAATAATTATGACTTTAAGAACTTTTTCTTCCATATGTCTTCACAGTTACTTATCGGAAAGTCTTATGCTGAAAGAAAAAGGAACATCCTTAGCCAAGCTGCTAGATGGCATGAAATGTAAGTAACCGTTGGAAAAATGTGATCAACAGTATCTCTGAAGGGGGAAAACCCTTTTTTTCCTTTTTTACACATACACACACACCCCCCCAAGTGAAAAAAGGCTTTAAGCAGAAAGGTGTGCTTCAAGTGATTGTCTTCATGTCAGGGCTGGAGTAAGGTAAGTAAAACACGGGTAGTAGAATGAACTACCTGTACGATGAGGATGCAGGGGCAGGAAAGACTGAGGCTTTCCTGCGATATAAACAGGTGAAATTAAAAGGACGAGATGCTTCTTGGAACATGCGTGCTGTAGCGGGTTAAGTGCTAGTGGCTGGCTCAGAAGAGGGAAACCTATTTTGAGAACTAGGTAATGTTTTTTTTGTAGTTCAGGATGAAAAACCTCTTTTTAGTCACTGTGAGTTAAAAATTACAGCCTCAGGCAGCCTCAGCCTGCGTATTGGCACTTGTGCCACCAGAGGGTACCTTTTCAAGCGCAGTGATGCGTGGTACGTCATCTGCCCGGATTTACCCCTGCCTTCTGCTTTGCAGCTGCAAAGGTCTTTCAGAAGAGGCTTAGGTTTGCCAGTTTGGGGAATGGATACGGATATATAAAAATACATATACACACACAAATATAAATAGTAAGAGTGGTTTAATAGCATGCTCTAGCTGAGATAACGGGGAAGGTACCACGCTGATTATTATCTTTCTTTAATTGGATGGAAAGGCTGGTATATGAGATTTCCAGTAAGTAATCAGTTATTTAATGCCTTAAGCTAATGCAGGCGTTTGAAGTGGGGGATTGGTAGCATTAGAAATCCAGTTCTCTGACTAAGCTGACTTTAGTAATGAATGCATGAGACAAGTCACCAGGGTCTACAGATTCAATTTAAATTGAACTTACAAGCTCTTCCCTTTCTCTTTCTGGTAACAAATCCAGTGTTCAGGTTTCCGATGGTTAGATGCTGAGGAAACACTGGGATCACTTGTTCTTCACTTGCATTATTTTGGAAGGTAGCTTTAGCCCAAAGGCAGCTCTTCTATAAACATGGTGGCTGGAAGGAAATTTGGAAGTGAGTGTAAATGACTAGTTTTCTGAGAGCTGGTGCTAGAGGAAAAGTTTTTCGTGGGGTGGCTGTAAACTTAATTTGCGTTCTTAACGAGACTGAAAACAACCTTTCCTTTTCTTAAGACCGTGTTACAGTGCTGAATGCAAAAAATACCTGTGTGTTTTGAAGCTTGTTAGCAGAGTAGTGTAAACCCTGCGTTATAAGAACTGAAGAAATCCAGCATCGGCGATGCTAACAGCTTGTGTGCAGCTTCTGCTCTGCTTTGATGTTGCTCAGAATTAATCCCTGGGTCTCATAGGTGTAACCTTCAACCCTCTACCTTTTGAGTGGTACGGGAGGTGGGAAGTTCTGTAAGCAAGCAGGTCGGGGGGAGTTAAGACTTTGAACATCCAGTGCTTGCTTGGACAAATGCAAGTTTTGGGCTTCAAAAATTCTTAGATTTTGGTTTTTCTCTGTGTGCCATTCTGATTTTTTTTTTGTAGGGTTTTTTTTTCTCCGAGTAGACGCTGCCTCAAAATGTGTACTGTGCAATGAGGGAAGGGAGGATGGACTGTTGGCTCAGGCTTAAGTGTGAGGGATGGGCAGTAGCAGGTGCCATACTACTGACCGATAAGCTTACTTATTTGCTTAGAGCTGTGTTTTTGACACCACAGGCATGAAAAATCTCCTGAAGAAGTATGAACTGCCAAGACCTGAAGAGGTTGCCGCTCTAAAACAGAAATTAGAGAAGTGTCACAGCTCAGAGCTTTCACTTAATGCAAACCTGTAAGTAGAGGCTTTCTGATGTGTCAGACTTGTGCCTTTTTTATTGCTAGAGAAACCCTAATTTTCTCCGATCTGCGTGAGTGACTGAAAGCGAAAACATCTAAACGTACACACCAGGATGTCTGCGCGCAGGCTGACTGTGTGAGGGCCTGCGGGAAGCTGAGGACCGAGGTACGCCCAAGGGAGTGCGCTTGGTGACGTGTAAACGGGCGCTTCCGTGCTGCTCCGACGGCAGGCTGTAGCGCTGATTGCTTTGTAACGCAGAGCTGGAATCCCAGGTGGCTTCTAAGGTCTGGACACTTGAGGTCATACGGGGTGGGAATCGAGGGCTGTAAAGCCACTTGGCTAATACAGGAATTGTGTAAGGGGTTAATGCCTTCTGAAGACTTTTTTGTGTGGGTGGCAGAGGACTCCCTGATTTTTTTTCTTATTGGCCTCTTGACTACCCACCATCGACTTCCAGCAAGCTGTTAATTGAAGCGTCCCTAGTTTTTTATGTGACCAGTATGTCCATAATCTCATCTCTTGGCCTTACAAGGAGTCTGTCTTATACCTAAACATTGAACTTGTTTTTCTGGATGGGGGTTAGGAGGAAGAGGAAAGGCTGTGAAGATGAGGAATATGTCACGAAGAAATCAAAAATGGATGAGGTCAGTAAACCAGTTGTGCTTGGTTTTTTTTCTGCTCTAACTGCCAACACAAAAGTGCGACAGCTACCCAGGCAAACTCCTGCATCTGCTCGTATTCTTTCACAACGCAATTTTTCTTTTTTTTTAGACAGAATCCTTTTCAGCCTTTTTTTAATGACCCCGAGTCCACCCTAGCCTGCCTTTGCGATTATTCCTAAACACCCCAGTCCCTCATGGGAAGGGAGGGGTAATGCAAGGGCCATCCCCCCAGCTGCTCCCTGGCCTTTGAGCGTCTTCTGGTGAACCACAGAACGACGTCAGGGTTCACTGCTGTAACTGTAAGAGTTAAACTCCGTGATGCCAGGGAGGGGAGACAGCTGTGAAAGTGAGTTTTGGAGTATTGGGATGAAAGGAGTTTTTGGAAGGCCGGAAACAGAGCACTTGAGGAGAAATCCTGGCTGTACAGGTGGAAACACTCCTCAGAATGTGGGTGACATAAATGGGTATATGCTGAAATGTACACAAGCAGGCTTTTTTCACGGAGGTTTTATGCGTGTGTTTTCTGCTGGCCAGTGTTCTGAAACTGTCTTCACGTACTTTATTTGGCTTCTTGCGTAAAGCAGAAAGTCGGCTGCTGGACTGAATTTCCCCATCAGCCGATTAGCTGTCAAGGCTTGCACAAAGGACGGATGGGTGGCTAGTACCTCCGGGTCTAAGGCCAAGGGTAGACACGGTGGAGACAGACCGAGGAGGGTGACTCAGCAAATGAAAACAGAATCCAGGTGGTTCTTCAGACCTACACTGAGTGCGTGTCAGAGCCTTCACTCGTAACGGGAAGCAGAGAGCATTCTGGAGGAGGAACAGCTTTGTAAGGAGCCCTTCTTAACTGTCCTTCTCTGGATGCTGAAGATGTGCATCAGTCTAAGACACCTTAAGTGTGGCATTTAGTAACAGCTGGAGAGGGTCATCATTCTAAGCTTTAACATAAAATGCAGGCTGTGTGGGTTTTTTATAATTGAGGGAGTCGTGCTGTTGTAAATGGTCACAGCAGAATGTCAGACCAGAGCATGACAGTGATTTGAACAAAATCAACATTGAAAATGCATTCAACCAAAGCATGGAACGTGGGTCATGTTTTGTGGTGGCTGTTCAATACTGTAAAACCTCTGCCTAGTGTTTACTTCGAAGGCCAGGGTGCCTATTTGTTGCTCCTTAGGTTCTCTCTAACGAGGTGCCAGTGCTGCATGGGGGGGCGTGGCCTGTCCCACCTCAGGGTGGAGCACAGCCCACTCTCACACGGCTCAAGGCACGGCTTTTCCCCTTCCCTCAGGAGGAGTGGACGGATGATGATCTCGTGGACTTAGTGTCGCTCTGAAGGAGGATGGAGTCCTGCCGCTGTGGAAACAGCTGCTCGGTGTCACGCGTGGAACTTCTGCCACACATTCCTTGCTCTGTGCCCTGAGGCACTCGTTCTGTTGGATGCTGGTATCTTTGCAATAAAGTGTTTGCTAAAGTAACTAGGGTGGTTCTGTTAAATCCTCGTCCTTGCAAGGTCAAACACTACTGAGAAATTTTTGCTCTAAGGAATCAGTCAGGGAAGAGTTTCGGGTCTGGAACAGCTTGAGATACGATTGCAGCTACTGGGGTATCACACTCCTACGCTTGGGTCACTGGGCCTGTGGGGAACCAGACCCCTGCAAGCAGGAGACACCTGCATCAGAGCAGGACCCCTGCTCCCCTCTCCGCGGGCTTGTCCCTGAAGCAGCTCCCGTAACGCTCGGTATTGGCTTCTCAGAGGCAGCAGCAACGTTGTGCCTGTGTGGTAAAGTGCCTCGTTGCTTGCTCTGACTTACCTGGGGCCAACCCAGAGGAATGTTATTTGAGTCTGAAAGTAGTTAGGTGTCTTCCAAATCTGGACCGAAGTCTGTTTCCTTTCCGTATGCTGTTGTGGAACATAAGCAGTTCGGTCATGCAATTTGGGGAGTTTCCTGGTCTCCTTCCTGTTGCTGCATTTTGTACGTTGCAGGCAGCCAACTCTGTTTGCCGCCGTCTGTCTTTTTACCACCTGCGCCCACCCAGCTTGGTCTGCGGGATAACCCGCTCTATCCACTCCACCAGGGTCAGCAGCTGACAAGCAGCTGTCACAGCTTTGTTTCTGAGAGCCCAACATCCCCTATGCATTGCCCTGGGAACCGCTGAGCGGAGCTGGCTCACGTCAGGCTGCAAACGTCAGGCCGTGAACAGCCTGCAGCAGTCGCTCCTCGCCCAGAAACGTGATGGGCTGGGGCTTGTGTCACCTCGTGGTGTACAGAGAGGACAATGTAGGGCAGGAGAGGGTTGGAAAGGCTGACACTGAAACACCCCAAATCTTACCATCTGTTTCTCTCACCCCGTGAGAACGTACAAGTGAAGGCGTAGGGGGGATTGACACTACGCAAGTGACGCCACGTGAGCATTTCGAAGCGTAAAAAACTTCCACAGCAGCCAGAGGTAGGCAGTTTCCATAAAGAGTTGATCTGCAGCTTGATTTATTTAAAAAACTTAATTTTCACTTATAAAAATAATATTTATGGTAGACTTACAGTACACAAAAGACCAACCAATACATATTTTATGAAATGGTTTAATGAATGCATGCATGTCTAGTACAATGATCAATAAATTTACTGAGTTCAACTTAACCTGCTGTTGTAAACACGTTACAAAAGCATCGTGATTTATCTGGATACACAGTTCTTGATGGAAGAACTATTCAGACTGAATCAGTGGCACATCAAAAAAATAAAGCTGACGAGACCAGTTCTTTCAACATGATTCCAGCAAGAGAAACAGCGTGGTATAAAAAAGTGTACAGTAAAGATTGTTCCTACCATAACATCAAATTCTGGAGACAGTAAATACAAGTTAAAGTGGTTGAAACAGTCAAGTCGTAATTATGGTGACCAGTCAGAAATTACAGTAAGAAACGTTATCCAGTTACAGGTAGCCGTCAACACATTCCATGTCAGTTGAAAGCTCTTTCCACCAAGACAGCGAAACTTTGGCAATCGGAGGCGCTGGAAGTAATTCTCAAAGTTCAAGACACAGTCACAGCATTTCCTTTGCGGAAGGTGAACTGTACACCAAGGCTCAGAGGTTGTGAAAACTGTTTCCAAGTGGAAAAAAGTGCAAATGTCCTGCACAGATAGCTTAAAAAGCTGCTGGTACAATCATTCACCAACAGGATCTTTGTTTTCTTTTTGCATAGTTCACACATCACTGGGAATGTGACAGGGTGTGCTATTTTTGGCAAGAGCAAGAAGAAAGTGATACTGGTGTGAGTCGCCACGTCAGGCATGCTGGATCCATGCAGAATTCAGGTAGAGGGCTGCTACCTGACGCTGTTAGACACGGAATACTGATTCTGTTTTTGCTGAAGCAGTTCAGTAATAGCCAAGAGCTTCTTAAGAACATGCTGTAGAGAGAGAGTCAGTAAAACTGCACATTAGCTACCGGAGACTTGCAGGACAGTCTTGCTCAAGAAGCATTTTCAGCATCAGCCTATCAGATCCTAGTTTAAAATACATTAAAACAAACAAAAAAGGGCAACAGCTGATTCCCCAGTCAGTAAGACACTGCTTCAGAGGGAAGTTAACCAACTTCGCCTCTCCATCCATGGATCTTTTTGCTGCCTTGTGGTGAAGCAGGAGGCTAAGACGGCACCAGCTGGATGTGCCATGTTTTGTTTACACGTGTACTGGTACATCAGAGAAGTGTGGCCAGCAGGTTGAGGGAGGGGATTCTCCCCCTCTACTCTGCTCTGGTGAGACTCCACCTGGAGTGCTGCATCCAGCTGTGGAGCCCTCAATATCAGAAGGATATAGACCGGTTGGAGCGAGGCCAGAGGAGGCCACGAAGATGCTCAGAGGGCTGGAGCCCCTCTGCTATGGGGACAGGCTGAGAGAGTTGGGCTTGTTCAGCCTGGAGAAGAGAAGGCTCCGGGGAGACCTTATAGCATCTTCCAGTACCTGAAGGGCCTACAGGGAAGCTGGGGGGGACTTTTTACAAGGGCCTGTAGTGACAGGACAAGGGGTAACGGGTTTAAATTGGAAGCGGGGAGGTTTAGATTAGATATCAGGAAGAAATTCTTCACAGAGAGGGTGGTGAGGCACTGGAACAGGTTTCCCAGAGAAGCTGTGGATGCCCCATCCCTGGAAGGGTTCAAAGCCAGGCTGGATGAGGCTTTGAGCAACCTGGTCTAGTGGAAGGTGTCCCTGCCCACAGCAGGGGGTTGGAACTAGGTGATCTTTAAGGTCCCTTCCAACCCAAACCATTCTGTGATTCTATGATTCTATCAGGAAGCAGAAATGGGAGGTATCACTAGAAAGTTAACGAAACCAAGCTTAGTTCTCAAACGAAAAAAAAAATCCAAGATCCTAAAACTAACAACCCACAGAGCCTGTCAGGAAACGAGTAATTCTGTGGGTTTAGCCTTCCTCTAGAAACTGAAACCTCCTCTGGCAACTTTAAAAAAACCCACTCTCTTTGGTTTTGTTGCATGAAGAAACATAACTACGGACAAAGTATTTACCTTTGCGGCCAGCTAATAACCCCTGGTGAAAGGCACGTATTTCAACATGCTATCAGTCACCCCCCTAGCCAGAAATGCTCCTTAGCATCAGGGTGCTCTGTAGTAACTCGGACATCCCGCGGCTTGTTTGTTAACGTTCGTCACTTACCTGCATTACACCTCGCTCATTACTGAGCGTCCGCAGTTCGTCTGAGTGCGCCACACAGATCTCATGCAAGGCCGCCAGATCACGGGACAGGTCAGTTCTAGAGTGCTCTGTAGTGTCTGGAAGCTCAGGAACATTCTTTAACAGAAACGATGAGAGCAGATTTAGGGTGCTGAGTACCCGGGCACACAGGAAAGCAGACACGACTGGTTTATACCCCAGGGCCTGCAGTGTTAAGTCCTCCCAGGTCCACCTTTCTGTTAGGAGTTAACGTATTTCCTCCTCTCTGCAACCGTGTGTTTTATGAGTACACCCCAATTCCTGCTAGCAGGGTTCTTACTAAGAGATCTGGTACTGCTACGCCTCCGTTGGGCTGACCAGAAAGCTACGGCGTAGAGAGAACCAACACTCCCTCCAAATGAGGGGGAATCTATCCGTCAGCTGCTTTTTTTTTTTTCCATCTGAATGAGAGAGCAGCAGGAACAAAAAAAATGCACCAAAAGTTGCCATTTAACCAGAAGAAGATGGCACATGGCAACCCACCCGAATGCCACACTGGTTTTTGTATCCTATCGAAATAAGCTGAGATGTCTTCTAGGTCACTTTTAAGGGATCAGTTCAGGAAGCTTAGCACATTCTTTTCATCGGGGGCATTTAAAATGAATTTTTGGTTTAAGAATACACACACATGACATGAGAGTCCTGACTGCAGTGAGTGCTATGGCACACCAATCAGTAACACATCAAAGAACACAGTAACGGCAGTCGCTGCCGGCCTGCAGGGTCTCGGACGCGTGCAGTGACACGTTTGGGAATGCCTGACCAAAACTCAACCACCGTTTGTTTAACAGCAGAACTTCATTTCAACCTCTGGTCACACAAAACTGTGTGACAAGTTATATATAAGAATTTTTGTTTAAAACATTTTATTTTGGGGGCAGTATTTGTAGTCTCAAAAGCAGCACCTCTCCACAGAGACCCTAAATGAATAGAGGCTAAGATGACACATGGTGCTTCCATTTCCGTGCGAGAGGCCGGCAGTCTGCAGCTTACAAACTTGCATAAGAACAGTTTATTCAGTTACAAGTGTTCAGAATTGTGCGGGAGACGACACATTTTTGAGTTACTTAATAGAAAGCATAAAGGATTTTCATTCATAACATTGCTCGGTAGCTTCCAGTACAGACTTTTTTCACCACTTACCCCAAGTTCATCCAAGAACATGATCATGCGATGTTTGTTGCTCTTGATGAATGGATTTACCCCTTCCATATACGGCTCCTGGTAATTACAAGAGGTATTCGTTAGAACGAATCAACGCCAAGGTAACTGTCACACCTGAAGCGAACAAGGGCAGTCAGACGAAGGACACTGCAGAACAAGTGTGTCATCTGCAGCTATGTTGTTTCTTCGAGTGAATTTTTAATGCCTGCTGTGCAGACAGTCGAAGACTACAGAATTCAGTATTTGCTTGTGTTACAAAGATTCCGGATCTTCAATCCAGAAATTTTCATGCATACTGACAGTATTTAGAGATTAATGTCTCAATACCTAGCTGCAATGAACAAATGCTCCACTTTCAAAGGTATAATCTGGAATAAGTGCCCTTTTTCTTCTTCTTCCATTAACACTTAAGTTCCACGATATGTCAGAAAAACAACCTTGTAACAACAGCCTGAGATCACTTTCACTGTGCTTAAGACAACTGATTTATTTTTCCAACCACGTTTTTTTTGGCATGGGAACTGAGACAGACCAGTTGTTGCTGACATCCTCTTAGTGCTGTAATTTAAACCAGATTGAAAGCCGTGGACTTTTACTGCAGTACGTACACTTGATTCACATCATCACTTACGTCTGGTGATATTAAAACAAGTTCACATAGAAGGGGTGCTCTGAAGTGCTTTATGACAGAGAACACCCATCTAAGGAGAAAATGCAAGGTGAAAGCAATGGAGGGGGAAAACACAGATGTTGGCAGTTCTTAATTTGTTTCAAAACTGAATAATCTAATCAGAGATTAGAATTTAGGCCTGATCAGTCTCAATCTAAAAGTTGATTACCGTACACGGACAGAACATGTGTGTGGAATGTATTTCAAGGTTGTATACAGCAGTAGACCAATATCCATACAGTTGCCAAGCCACTCCCCATGATATTAGTAAAGTCATGGGGCAACCCCTGGTATCAATACA
>NW_010252346.1:0-967 GCF_000690775.1 Eurypyga helias
AGGAATAAGCTGGTGCCGAGTCGGCGCTGCAGGGGCCGACCAGCTGGGAAGCCACGTGGCACAGGCCACAAGGGTCCCGGCAGAGAAAAGCTGGAGCATGGGCCACCAACACGCTCCTGTGGCAAGAGTGACCACCAGCCAGCTGGGCTGCCTTGGGAAGGGGGCAGCCAGCGGGTCACGGGAGCGGGTCCGTCCTCCGCTCAGCCCTGGGGAGGCTGGAGTCCAGGGTCCAGTCCTGGGCTCCCCGGCACAAGAGAGACACGGACACACCAGGGCAGTCCCGTGAAGCACCACCGAGGTGAGGAAGGGACAGGAGCATCTGCAATACGAGGAGAGGCCAAGAGAGCCGGAATTGTTCAGCCTGGACGAGAGAAGGCTCCGGGAGGATCTTAGCAATGGGCATGGATACCTGATGGGAGGGATTTTAGAAGGAGATGGAGCCAGACTCCGCTCCGTGGTGTCCGGTGACAAGACACAAATTGAAATACCAGAAATTCCACTTATCCACATCACTGATCTCCTTCTTTCGTATTTTACTCGCCCAAAAGCACCAACTGAAATCATGTGTCAAGCAGCCAGGATCTTATCACCCAAAACGCAAAGCTCTGCAAAAACTTCAGGCTGGGGAGAATACATGTAGGATAATTGAAACTGGAAAAAGGCTCCGAAAAGCTTTAAAAAAATAGCATTAAAAAGGATGGTTTGGCAGAAAGGAGATCGTTTGCGGTTACTGGGAACAACCGTATTAGAGAGTGCAGGGAAACGCGTTTCGGAGCCCTTAAGGGCACAGCCCGGGTCGTGCTGGAGACCAAGCAAGGGGCCAGCACGCAGACAAAGATCAGGCTCCCCTGTACCCCAAGGGCGCAACGGTGCTTTGGACCCCAGCAACTGAATCTGGGGTGCTACCAGTCCCAGCTTCGGTTTCCGAGAATTGGGTGTCTTTTGCAGGCTGCAGCCCACCGGACCA
>NW_010252346.1:989-1279 GCF_000690775.1 Eurypyga helias
TCACCAAGCCCGGAGGGTCCCGGTCCTGCACGTCAGGACCGATGTGGGGAAGAGGCTCCGGCCTTGCAGCTGCCCGCCTGTCCCGACGGGAGCATTGACCACCCACGGTGGCTGCTGGCCTCCTTGCCGCTGGCCTCGCCTTCGGGCCAGCAGGTTTGGCCGCCTGGCTGACAGCCCCTGACAGCCATCGGCATCGCGGGCCATCCAGAACAGCTCTACAACCCGGCTGGTTACACAGCTCCTCCCGGCTCCCTGCGAGATGGGGAGTTCAACGGCATGCGGCAGAGCAG
>NW_010252346.1:1660-2006 GCF_000690775.1 Eurypyga helias
CGGCAGGGATAGGCACCGCTGCCTGGAACCCTAAGAAAGACGCACGCCTGTCCCTGCCCAGAAGTGTCAGCATTTCTGGAACATGTAAAAGGGAAGGGAAAAAACCAACTTTCTAGCGCTTCTTAAAGCTGAAAGTTGCTTCAGGGCATCGCAGCCCCAACGCCGGAGACAGGAAGGGGCCGGGGCAGGTGGGGACCCAGCGCAGCGCCGTAACCACAGCCCTGGTCCTCTGGAACCCCGTCTGGACGCAGCTCAGTGAGGCTGGGGGCGTCTTTAAAACCACTTCAGAGCTTTCTGCCCTCGAACCACTACTTCTCCCAGCGGCATCAACCCAGCGTTCGTGCTT
>NW_010252346.1:2147-4844 GCF_000690775.1 Eurypyga helias
CCCCACGGCTCTCACACCCCCTCCCTGCAAAGCACCATGGGTGGACTCTGGGGAAGCCGGTTGCCTTCTGGCCTTTCCAAAGAACTGGGAAGCAGGATGCAGGGCTCCTGCAGCAGGGCGGGGGGGAGGGATTTCAGGGCTGACCCTGCCCGCGGAACGCCACGGTGAAGACTGTCGCTGCGGTGCAGACCAAGGGCAGACCCTGACTCCTTCCCTGTGGGGCAACAGGACAATGCCTTCCCTAAGCTCCCCGGCACCGGTGCCCACGCCTTTCCCTGGAAAACAGTAACACATCTTGCTTGTGGCAAGTTAGTGTCTGGCTTTGCAGCTGAAGCAGAACCCCACGGGACCTGTACGACAAACACACAAGCGAGGATTCGCCGCCACGGCCCGCGTCAGCCAAAGGCGAGGGGGTAACGGTTACAGGCAGCAGCACGACGGTTCCCAACCCCACCACAGCGGAGAAGCGGAGACCTGCCGCAACGCTCACCGTGCCAGAGGCAAAGGAAGCGCATGTCGTGCCAAGCAGCAGCTAGCTTTATTGAGCTCCAGTCACACGCCCCAAACCCAACCGACATCAGCCACTTCCCAGACATGATCACAGTTAGTATTACCAAGAGAAAACCAAGGAACAGAGCAAGAACAAAGTCAGACAGGACTGCAGAGTCCCCGTCAGGCATCCCCCAGGGTCAGAGAAACCGAGTTCCCGCGAGTGCTGCTACATTTCCTCAGGGATCGAATCCCAGGACACAGCATGGATACAAACGTGTCATGGGTTGCCATGAACCGGGATGGCGCCTGGGGCATCTTCAGCGGGACAGAAAGGATTTCCAGGGATCAAACACGTTTCCCCGCGGGTGCCTCAGCAAAGCCCGGGACAAACGTTCCACGTAATCCGTTTTCCCTCCTAGTTCCACAGGAAAGATCAGCGTGCACGATCCGGTACCTTACAGCCCTCAGCCCGCCGGAAGGCAGCTCTGGCCTCCCCCGGTCGGGCGTTCGCCGCATTCCGTGAGCGTGAGATTAAACGCAGCGCCACCATGGAGAGCCATCACGGAAGAACGGCAGAGCGGGAAAGCTGGCATACAGCTCGCCCGTGCGGCTCCTAGGGGGTGCCCCAGGAGGTCGGCACACGTTAAGGAAGTTTTTCAGCATGGATGGCTACGTGTTTCTTCAGTAAACAAAGGATTACATGTTAAGAAGTGTCCCCTTCTTCCACGAGGAAGCACTGGAGGTCGCGCGGGCGTGGCGGCTGTCTCGGCAGCACGGCTGCTGCGTACCGTGGTGTACGGCCTCTAACTCCTCGGCAGCTCAGCTTCAGAGCTACAGCCTGGCTATGCTGACCGGCATGCAGCACCGCCTGAAGAACGTGAGGAAGGCAAACAGGTATTAGGCAAAAAATTATTCCTGAAACGTCAAGTGATCATTCTTTTATTCCTCTGAGGCAGACGTGTGCTCGCTTCCTTCTCGCCACTTTCCAAAGGCCTCTGGGTCTTCACAGACCTGGCGCCACCCAGTTAAGAAACTTCATGGCAACTTCAAAGCCAAGAAAACACGCCTGGAAAAGAGAGAAGAGGCACAAATAAGAATCCTAAACCCGGTTCCAACCCGGTTTCTGAAACGCAGCTCTAAGACCACCTGATGTGCTGATGTGGAAGGAGGAAGAGCATAAAGAGAGGTCTTGGACCAGGGCGAGAGTTCAGCTATATCCCTCCACACAACGGCACAGCTTCTGCTTCGTTAGGCTCATCACTTATTGAAGGGGAAAGCAGTCCACACTTATCCACCCATCCTGCCTTCTGCTGGCAGGGGCACCATCAGAACGGGTGGGCAAAGGGCTCCGACGGAACCGTTACTTGGTGCCCCCCGAGATGAAGGCATGTTTTTAAAACCTGGACACCAGAAGTTCCTGCAGTGCCAAGAACCTCACAAAAAGGTACAACGGGAAGCAGCCACTCATCTCCTCCACCGACTGCAAATCCTGCAAGTGGCCGGGTCCCCAGGGCCTGCCCCGGGTCGCAGTCCACTCACCGCGTTGGCGGGAAACGCCCTGATCATCACGGCTGTGAAGCCCTTGTACAGAGACACGACTCCCTCCTCCCGGATAAGCTCCCTCAGCACGTCTCTGAAGCCGTTTGGGTATTTTCCTGGCGGAGCTGAAAGGGAAACCAAACACGCCAGTTACGATGTGAGCAGTCACAAATGCTGAAGAACGCGGCGTACGCAACAGCCCAGCGTCTTCCACAGGTTCCCAGTGCCACACCAGCTCCGTGGCACCAGAACCCCAGCCCTGCTGAAGCCATCGTGAGCTGGGTCTGCAGAGAGAGAACACGAGGAGCCTTCACAAAAACATCCCTTGAGTAGGACTCCCAGAGAAACCAAGAAAAAACCTGCCAAGCTTCGCTGAAGCGCGAGGCCTGGGGCCATCCTCACTCCAGCTGGGGCATGGCTACCTCAGGGCAGATCTGCTAGTCCAAGAGAAACGCTCCCAGCGAGGCACGTCCCGTTACTATAAATTCCAGACAGCACAGGCTGCAATGTGCACAACTCCCCCTGAAGTCCAGGTGGCAGGAAAGCTGGGAGGGGCTTTTCCCAAGGGCAGGGAATGACAGGACAAGGGGTGACGGGTTTAAACGGGAAGAGGGAGATGGAGATGGGATATCGGGAAGGAATTCTTCCCGGAGAGGGTGGGGAGGC
>NW_010252346.1:4944-11930 GCF_000690775.1 Eurypyga helias
GGGTGGGACGGGGTGGTCCCTTCCAACCCAAACCAGTCTGTGACTCTATGAAATAACAAAACCTCTCAGAGAACCACATTTGTAATAAAAAAGCAACGACAAGTGGTTCTGTTATTGCGACTTCTACACCCAGGTTTCTAAACAGGGACTCCACTCGAGACCGTTGTATTAGCAGGGAGGGAGAGACAGGGAAGTGCAGCTTCATTTGCCAAAACTTGCAAGGAAGCCAACCAAAAAGCTCGAAGACACCTGGACAGTTCGTGCACTCGTCTCAAGCAGCGCTCAGGACGTGCCGCCGCCGGGGTGCCCCGCGCAGACGGCACCTTCCGTCGCTGCCCAGCCCACCCCCAGGAGCACTGCACCGCGAGCGGCCGCGACACGCCGGCCTGCAACTCACCGGTCTGGAAACGGGATTTCAGCACGTCTGGTGGAATGGCAACCGCCCAGTTGAAGATCCCAGCCAGGCCCCCAGCAAAGAGGATCCTAGGCGCACTGAGGTCGCTCACACTGCGGCAGGAGGACAAAGGAAAAGGAAAGGAAAAAGGAAGTCAGAACTCTGTTGTGACTGAGGTGCCAGCCAGAGGCAGCCCAGCTGACAGCCAGAAGGCAGCCCAGTGCTGCAGGCAGCGTTCCAACAGTCAGAGCCCCGGGCAAGAGGGACTAACTCCACCTAAAGGTTCACATCTTTTCAACAACAACCACACACACACACCCCCCACACACCCACACTGGGGTCCTTGTGCTCACAGGGGTGAAAGTGGAGAGACCCACTTCAGGCATTCCTTACTTGGCTAGTAAGATCCACGGCTAGGATCCGAGAGAAACTCAGAATGCTATTTTAACCATCAGTTAACCCCAGACCAAAACAGCTCAACTCACAAGAGGAGCAACTTCATTTATTTTAAACTTGTTTTGACGATCCTGGTCTCCATCTCTTTGTAGCTGGGGAGTCCAGAAAACGACGACTGTGAGCTTTGACTAACCTCTTTCCCTCCGGGGTCAGAATGTTCTTCAGCCATTCGTACGTCATGAAGTACATTCCGCTGGCTGGGACGTCTGGTGGGTAAACAGCAAAGGCTGTGAGCAGTGGGAAGCAGAGGGAGGCCTAGAGGCACAGCAGCCCCGCGCCAGCCCAGCAACACCGCCAGCGACGTCCAGATCCCTCTCCTGAACCTCCTCTACAAACAAAATAAAATCTTCTGTCGCTCCAGACGGAGCAGCCTGACCTTTCCCGGGGAGAGCAGGTGCTAAAGGCAAGAAGTGGGAAAAATAACCTGTTTGCAAGCGCTTCTGTCAGCAGCCTTTCACATCAGACTGTAAAAAACCCTTCTGGCCACTACACTGACGATGAGACCGCTCTGAGCTTTCTTAATTGCTGCAGAGCGGATCACAGCCGCTCAGGAACTTGGAGTTTTGCACACTAGTTGTTCTAATGATTCTATTTTGGGGTTTTTTTGTAGTCGATGGGTTTGGTTTGGGTTTTTTTAAGGTATTCCCACAGCCCATTCTTAGCCGATGCCTGAACTGGAGAACCAGCCTCTGGCTGGGGATGCTGCCAGGGTCACATCGCTGGCTGCTACACTTCTGTGAGAAGCAGAGGGCAGAGCAAACCCCTAAACCGACATCTCCAACCACAGAAATTTCAGCTTCTCCTTGGAAAAGATCGTGCTAGTACAGGGAGCGCTCTGACACCCCTCAAAGGAGAAAGCACCAAGCCACGTAAAGGCTTCGGAGCCTGGCACAATCACGCTGTTGTTGTGAGAGGGGTCACGACATCCCAGTGCAAAATAACCCACACCCAGGCGGGCAGAAAGCGCAACTGCCGCAACCACGTGTTGGTAAGGCAGTCAGCGTTACACAGCACCAGCCAGTCACAACCCTTCTCCCAAGGAAGAGCAACAGCAAAACAAAGAAAATAAAAGGAAAAATAAAAGCCCACTTTGTATTTTTCTCTTTGTAAATAGTTCTTCTCCTGAAGCCCTCATTCCTCTTGGCTTCTCAGATCTTAATTCCTTCCTATATCCCCTGATCCCTGTCATCTGATCTCCTCCTCCCTGAGAATCCTATGTTTATTTCTCAGTCCCATTCAGGCACTGGAGTAGCTCTGCAGGCTGCAAAAAAAGACAAACGGGTGACACAGCATCTCCCACTGGTGAAAGGGAGATCTAGGACACCAGGTCAGGCTTCGTGTCGTAAAGCAGCGCACGCCGGAGCGGCATCGGAACACCTCCCCGTACCTCGCATGAGGGTGAGCACCGTCCCCTTGTACACGCCACGAATCCCAGCCTCGCGGTACAGCTGCTTGGCGCAGTCCAAGGAGCCACTGTATTTAGTTTCACCTGTAGCTGCCTGGATCTGGAGGATGAAAGTGAGAGTTTCTGACGAGTGAAGCTTTCTGGCCGGCGAACAATCGTTCAGCTAAGAGCTAGAAAGCCACGCGCGCGTTTCCAGGGAGGAAACGGCGCGTACTCGGCCCACAGGCACTCCTGCAGGTGAAACCTCTGCGTCATTTCCTCAAGCAGCGCTCTCTCTCCTGGCCAAGCTGCCCCTGCAGTGCCTGGGTTCTCCCCTGTTTCCCCACAGTGCACATCTGAGATGACCGAGGTGATTCTACACTGGCACCGACAAAAAGCCGCTTCCAAACAGTTGAAAGGCAAAGCGTTTGTGCGTGTGTAAAACCTTCCGTGACAACCCCACGCCTGTCAGAACTCACACGCGACCACCGGTGCTGGGCACCGTCAGGCGTACGCAGATGTGCTGGCCAGGACCCTCGCCGCTCGGGACCCGGCAGTGTACCCATCCGCGGGCAGCCATTGTACCACACGCTTTATTTCCTACTGATTTAATTGCTTATTAGCAGCAGCCTTGTTAACATTAGTAGTACCACTGTAGTTTTCATTTATATTCAATTATTAAATAGTTCTTATCTCAACTTCAGGAACTTCCCTGTCTTTTCCCCCACTGGAGGAGGGGGGAGGTGGGCGAGGGCTGCATGGTGCTTTATTGCCAGCCGAGGTTCAACCACGACGGCAGACCTCCCCATCGCTGCTACAAACAGCATCCTCGTTTGTTCAGGTTTACGTTTTACTTTCAAACCCCCAGAGGAGGCGTAGAGCCAACCGTCACCAAAACCAGACCAGTGTTGGGGAATGCGTTCCTTCGTTACGCACTGGGAACCTGCCACAGGAACAGAGCATGTTCACACTAGGGAGTCTGCTGTTCTAGTAGTTTTGCATTTCTTTTTCTAGAGTCTCCTTCTGGAAAACTGGACTTTTCCATAGCTGGGAGCGGGCTGAGGCACCCACCCACGCCTCCTGTAACGCCACATAGCATAAGGCTTGTGCTCCGTAAAGGAACGGAGCAGCGAGCGCTGCGTGTACTTATACTGTCACGGTGAGTGTGCGTAACGCTTCTTCGTGACACAGTTGCATTAAAGGACAGTTGTCTCAGTCCTGTCAAAAAACAGAACAGAGTAAATACACTAACCAAAGAAGTTCCTGGTATGGAAAGAGAAAACCCTTAAAGTGAAAGTCCCACCACCACCGTGCAATGCCTTACCTGCAAGAGGCACTTGATTCTCTCTCCTGGAGCCATGATCGCTGTCGTGAACACTCCCGACAACATGCCAGCAGCAAACAGCTGAGGGTATCTGCCCCGGGGAAAGAGAAGAGACCCTAACACGACACAGCACACGGGAAAGGAGGGGCAGAGAGACCCCTGTGTCGCCAGACGATGCTGTGCCACGCAGGGTTGGCAGTGGAAGTAGAAACGCATCCGCTGCTTTCCATCAGCGCCTCAGCAATGCCTAATCAGAGCTAAACCTTTCGGATCTGCAGGACTCCTCAGGCCCCTGCGCAGGCAAGGCTCCGACAGAAACTGCCCCCCGCCCCGCCGCACTTGGCTCAACACAACGGGCTCCTGGCTTTCCGGCAGCGCTCCTCCGTTCCGCACGGCTGAAGCGCCGCTGAGCCGCAGTTCTGCTCCCGCAGGGCGACAGATCACAACCCAGCGAAGTTCAGGGAGTGCTTTACGGGTGAGGGGCTCTCTGCACGTGTAAGTCAGCGTGTAGAAAGCCACATTACAACCTCTTAGATTTCCATCTCTCTTCCAGAAGGTTAGACGTGCCTGAGAGGAGGGCAGCTCGTAAACAACACCTTCCAGGTAGTAATAAAACATTTCCCTGGCTATTACTATACCCGATGGGAGGACACTGCGAGCCACCGCTGCCAGGGAAAACAGAATCAGGACTGTGAATGTCATCGAGGCTGCTTGACCGTGAAGTTATTTCTCCCAATAACAGCAACCGTTACAAAGCTCGCGCGGCACCCATCTAAACCAGAACTGCTCCTTAATGACTCTTTTTTGGGTAGAAAGGGAATTGCGTAGCACCTGCCCACACGCTGCCTGTTTTTAGCCTGTGCTATCAGTCCCACGCTTCCAGAAGCATTAAAATACGTGTGTTTTATTTTTCCGAGCTGTATTTCTAAGCTAGGAGAAGAGACAAACTGACACCACAACCCGGCGCATGCCAACGCAGCCGGCTGCAAGAGCGTGCCTTTCCCAACCGCCCGCTGAACTCGGAAACTCACGTCAGAACGTCATCCGGTTTTCTCTGCTGCAGCCTTTTTCCCAAGCCAAATCCAAAGAAGCACACAGCAAACATGGGTGTCACCCCGATAATAGGAGCTGCCATTCCTCGATATAATCCTCGCACTCCCTGCAAGAAACATTATCACAAGAATTACTTCAGGTTTCAACGTCCTGAGAAGCAAACAGCTACAACACGGGCCAGTGCCAGTCAGTCACGTTAACCAGAGAAATGACGGGCTCTGTGGTTCATTTCCGGTTACACACGCTCAGCTGAGGCCCAGGGAAAGCTATCCTTCCTGGGTGGGAAACACCGGCACCGCTTACATCCTTCTGTTCCACCACTGCTCACCCTGTCCTCATGTCTCTAGTATGAGGGAGTCAAAAGCTACCTGAACAGATGATGTCAGAAGTCTTCTCCCTCAGACACGTGCGAAAACGCACACGGACTTTATTGGGAAGTCGTCCATGAGCAGTGCCAAATCCTGACACCGAGGCCGAGAACGCTGAACAGAACTCGCTCTTCAGATAACGAGAGCCAGGCTTCCCGATTCAGACTGACCCGAACTTCTCCACTCCCCACACAAACTCCATTTGGAACGAGTTCTAGAGCAAATTATTTTTAGTTCCCTTCCATAAATCAAACCCTTCTCCCCATACAGCTTTGTGTTCCTGACGCTGCCCTTCATCAGGCTACATGCATGGAAAAACTCTAACGCAGACCCCAGCAGTTGCATTTCTTTCATTTATCTTGCCCTTGAACGGAACTTCTTCTAATGAAAAGGAGAGTTATCTTTCTGGGTGAAGGCTAGATGCACAAAATAAGTATTTGCTGGTCTGTCTGCCCCTTCCTTCCCCCTCCCCAGTAAATCAGCGTATCCCAGCACGTGCCTGTGCGCTTACAGGCACAACTGACTCTAATGACCCCGTATCTGGCTGGCAAAGATCAGACACTCCTGCCCCACCTTCCCATGAGCAGCGGGAAACAAGAGGCCTTGGCAGCGCGGTTGAATAGTTCTCCTGACAGAAACGGATGAGTAGTGAGTAGGAGTAGAGAGGCAGCATTACGTGTGAACTGTGCATCACAAGGCTGTTATTATGGTTCGGCAGTGACGCCCGTGCTTCAGCAGGGGTGTTAAAAACCGCCAGGGATTCAGAGCTAGCAAAGCATTTCCGCGCTCTGTGGGAAAGACTAGGGAACCAAGGTTGACTTTGGTTACGTAACAACCTGTTAATACCATCACAAAAGTGGATTTCAGATACAAGACAGATCCTACGTTGACCAGAGCGTTACCTAACCAGATCCAGCGGTCAGAAGTTAGACTTCAGGCTGACAAACAGTTGGGTTTTATAGCCATTGTTTCCAAATGGTAAATAGCTGCTAGGAACAATTATTGAGCGGCAAAGGGGATTCAACGTCACTTGAAGCCTTTAAACCGAGGCTGCGTGCCTTTCTAAAACCAAAACAGACTATAGTTTAACCACATGACACGGCTGATTCAGCAGTGAAAACCGCTGTCTGCCTCTGAAGGAGACTGAACAGAACTGCTCCAGTTGACCCTCCGTTCTCAAAAGAAAAAAGGTCTATTAATTCAAACTAATGCTCCTCCGCCTTCTCACAGATGGCACAATATGTTACAGAAGAAAGTAAAGGCACTGTTCGTATCAACAAGGCTCTTTGCCTACTTTGGGACGTCCAGGAACAACTCCAAAGCCACCACGATTCCACCGCCTGCAGCAACAAAGCCAGCAAACAACTGCCAATACTCACTCTGGACTTTAACTTCAGATACCCATATCACACTATTTTCAACCAAAAGCATTTGTTAACAAAACAAACAGGCATGCACCTGGAGCACGTGGCTGCTAAGTATCCCGAGTCTCATAATCGGAGCGTAAACTCTAGTTAGAAGCAACGCAACTGATAACTACAGAATTGTATGGTCTCCAAGGCACAACATTCCCACAGGATTCCATTCCTGCGACGCACGGGAACGACTGATCTTTTTGGCAGGCGCGGCACTCGACACGCTCACTCCGTACCTCTCCAAGCAGAGTCTTTCTGAAGCAGTCAAAGGTCCCAGAATAGAGCGGAGGCTGGCCAGGCTGCGGCTTCGGCTGGGTTTGCAGTCGGACCTAGGAAGGAGGGACAGGAAAATGCTGTTTTATTAAGCATTACTGTCCAAACTTTCATTCGGAGAACACCTTTGTAGGGCTATTTTAAAGTTTTGAGGCTGGACTTTACGATACTGGTCGGGAGATGAGAGATTAACATCGTTTTAACCCTTTGCAGAAGGGAAGAGACGGAGTTTTAACGTAGTGACCAGGGAATGTGTTTAAGCAGCTGAACACGGGGGTGAGGTCAGGACGATGACCCCACCCAACGCTCGACGCCTCAC
>NW_010252347.1:0-14602 GCF_000690775.1 Eurypyga helias
AACCCAGCCGCCAGCCCTGCCCCTCACTCTGCCAACAGACCGCGCTCGGTCCCGGTGCTGAGGTCCCCCCGTGCCCAGACCAGCCTGACAGATGCGGTCACCTGCTCCCTACTGCCCTGGGCTCAATTCCTGTTACTGGCTTTTTGCTTCCAGCCTGCAGCCAATGCAGACCTTCTGCTTTCCCCAGCCCCCTCTTTGCCTGCTTGCCTCAGTTTCCCCTACCCTGGAGTAGCTTGCAAGAGCTGAGCTGGTGCATGGAAGGGAGTGTGTGTGTGCATGATCGTCAGTGCTGCAGCACAGAGGGGTGACAGATGAGCTCCTGGACAAGGGCAGGAAGGGACCTCTGAGATCTCATCCCCAGGCCGTACGTGCACCAGCACTTGCTAACTCCGACCCATGCAGTTCCCTTGCAAAACCTGGCATTGCCCTTGGCATCCAGGCACATGGCAATGTACTGCAGCAGCAGCCTGGGAGAGGTGCAGCAGGTGGGGGGGTCAAGCATCTCATCGCAGAGTGAAGGGTCAGGATGGCCCAGGCTTCCTAACCCAACCTTCGGGAAGCACTGCCTCCAGCCAGCCTTGGATGGGAGCCCTTCCTGTTGGATTTGAGCCCATATTCTGCTCTCCACCTGTCCTCCCATGCAGAGGGCTGGTGGCCAGTTACTTCTGGAGTTATGGACTACAGTCAAGGACCATGAACAGTGTGTGCCACAGTGACCTTGTCCTGCCCTGCCTAGGGCTCTTTTCTCAGGGTACAACCACAGGGAGATCCTTCATGGTGGTGCTGAGCAACTGCCCAGGTTAGGTGGCCATGATGTGCCTTCTGCAGGCCCTGGGGAACCAGGACATTTGCCATCAGCTCTGGCCAGACCAGCACCACAGATGTCTTCTTCTCCTTGCCACAGGCATTTGACAGAGTGAAGGAGGCAAATTAGGATCCAGGAGCCCACTTCTCCCCCAGTCAACTGTAGACATCTGAGTGGCTGACACTTTGGAGATGTGTTGTGGGTCAGAGGAGCTCAGCTACTTCTCCTGTGTGGTGAGTGAATTTATAGAGAGGCATTTGATTTCATGTCTTTTCCCACAAACAGCGGTGGAAACCCAGAATTCCTCAACATCTGGGCTTTATGTACTGTGTTCCTGGGGCTTTGCCTCTTCCCGAGGCTCAGTGCAAAGGCTGCATTTCCCTAAAAGCACTCTTCTTGTCTATCAGGAGCTCGGCTGGCTTTGGCAATGAGCTGGGAAGTCTGTGTCAAAGTCTGTTCTTGTCAGCAAATCTGGATGAATTATCTAATATTCTGCAGGCCTACAACAAAATGTATGTCTCGAGCCTCCAATGCACTGCAGACATGCCAGTAGCTCTGCAATTAGCTGCTTAAAAGCTGGACAATCTACAGAACTCTTTAAGCACCATTGAGTATGAGATGAAGTGTTTTGGTGCCAGGTAATCTGTATTTAAATACTGCATGCACCACTACCCACCATGGAAAGGTAGGAAGTGGCCTGCTGTAGACAAACTGCTTAAGCAACACATATGTGATGGGAAGCTGGCAGGGAGGATGTACACCAAATCCCTTGCTCCAGCACTGAGCATCCACCTCAGCCTTCCCTGCAACCCCCTGCCCTCTCCAGCATCCTCCGCAGGGCTGTAGTCCAGCAGCACTCAGCCCCTGCTCAGAAGATCTTGCAACATCCCCCCTCCTCCTCTCGGCAGCATCCAAGCTGCACCACTCCCCCACTTTGCATGTGTCTGCCATGACGCCTATGTGGCCCCGTATTTGTGTCAGAAGACTTCAGGATGGAAATCCACAGGACAAGCCGTGCTCCTGAGCAGGGTTGACATGAACTACGTCCTCATTCTGGGGCAGCAACCATGAGCCCTGGGGGTGGCACATCCCAAGAGGTTAGCTAGTCCATCAGTGGAGAACTGATGAATTTCTCTTACAAAAGGCAAAGCATAAAACCACGAATTTCACTCTTTATTCTAACAGAACATATCTGACAGTGTCAGTGCAACCTTACTAACACAGCTAACACAGCTGAGGAGGAACACACCACCACTCAATTACTATTTCAACTACCCTTCTCCTTGCGAGCCATATCACACCTTTGTGATGTCCAAATGCAGCAGGACCTGCCCCACTCCCACGAGGTCCCAGCACATGGAAAGAGCCAGCTAATAGGGAGCACTGGCAGCAAGGGGTCTTCCAGGTCACCTGCTTCACCATGCTGAGGGTCACAGCAGCAGAGAGACACAGAGAGGTCTGAAGGAGGGCAATGGTAGAGCTCAGCAGATAGTTACATGCCTTCAGCAAGTGTGGAGGTCACCTGAAAGGAAGACACCAAGGGGTAATATCTGCTGAAGGTGGCACATAACTCCCTAGACAGGATAACAGTAGCAGTGCACTGTATTTCATCCTGCAGATGTGGGGAGAACTCTGCACAGGCCCCCCCTGCCACCAACCTCTCAGGGGTTTCACCACACATCAGGCAGAGCTACAGGAACCCCATTGTGTGCTGGTTTAGGGGGACATTGTCACTGCTGCTCCCATAATGAAGACAGAGTGCATTAGGGTGGGAGTTTGACACTTCTTTCTGAAAAAAAATTCAGCATTAGCTAAATATTTACATCAAAGGCCATCCATTGACACCCTGGACAGTCCCATCACTGCTGGTGCAGGTACAGCCATGTGAGTACCTATGGAATTATGCAGCAAATACTGCTTAAAGCATATTTATTTGGAGTTTGAGTCCATGGTGATCACGGTGGGCAAGATCCCTTTGCTGCAGTGGTGCATACATCCCCGTGGGCAGACGCCTACAAGGAGGCACAGAAGGCCAAGAAGCAATTCAAATGCTCTCAACAGTGTTCCTGCAGTAAATGCCATCCGCCCTGTGCATGGCACGCTCTGCCTGTTAGTGCAGACACACTGGCCCCTTGCCCGGGAGGGTGGTGCTGCACTTTCTCTCTTCCATAGAGTGGCTGCAGCCCAGCTGATTTCCCCACACTGAGCATCTCCACCCTTACTGGTCTGTCTCCTTCCACTTCCCTCGGGAGCCTTTCAGGGGGTGGCAGGTGCTGTGGTTTTGGTGCTGTCCCAGAGGGGACAAATGGTCTCCTTGAACTGTCACCTCCTTTGGAATTGTCTCTTTGATTGCTGGTCTGTCCAGCCACTCTCCAGGATGGTGGGTTTAGCCCCTTCCTACAAGGGTTTTCATCACTTTTCCTCAGGATTTCCCATGCAATTTCCCATGTGCACACCTCTGTCTTGATGGGAGAGGACATGCCTCAAGATGCAGACCACACGGTCGGAGGTGCTTACAAAGGAGCTGAGGCATTTGGACCTTCCTCTACTCATCACTCATCAGGGTGAAGCTAGATACCTCATCTGGTTCTCCCAATAAGCATCAGCAAAGTGGAGTGAGCTCAGAGGTCACCAAGATGGTCCAGGGGCTGGAGCATCTGCCATTGTGAGGAGAGGCTGAAGGAACAAGATTGGCTCAGCCTGAGGAGGAGAAAGCTTCAAGGGGGTCTCTTCAAGGCCATCTACAAGGAGGTCATTGAGAAGGCAGACACAGGCTCTTCACAACTATCCACAGCAGGAAGATGAAAGGCATCAGACAGGAATCAAAACAAGTGAGGCTTGGACTGGATACAGGGGGAAATCATTTTACCATGGGGAAAGTCAAACATCATAGCAGGTTGCCCAGAAAGGCTGTGCAGTCTCTGTCGTTGGAGGTCTTCAAAACTTGACCGGTCTTTAAAAAAACTCCCTGAGCAACTGGTCTGACCCTGCCTGGAGCAGAAGGTTGAACAACACACCTCCAGAGTCCTGAATTTTCCTATCATGCTGTGTTGCTGCAGGTGGTGGTGTTTTCTTTTTCTGTACAGCTTTTCCCTTATTACATCTTCTGTCTGAATTCCTTAAAAAGCCATTTCAGTGTTGAAGGAATGTCTTGGGAATGGCTTTCTGCTTTCACTTCAGGAGCATTCAAGATTGTTTCCATTTTCTGGTGGCTTGAGGGATTTTTCACACCTGTGATTGATAGTGTGCCACATACAGCAAGCCCTACATGAGCACTGAAGTTGCAAAGCAAAGCAACTCAAACCCACAGAAATGCCACAAGTGAGATAGTCCATGAAGCCGTAACTGTGCCTTCTTATACATATTCAGGCTGCAGGGTATTTAATTACAAGATCCCAGATTATTAGCACGCGCTCCTGCCTTGCTCGGTGAAGGAGGAATGGATGCATCTTGAATGACAAGCCACTCAATACTTTCTTTTCCTTCATGCTCGTTCAGTGCATCAGAGGCTCGTCCACGTCCACCTTGCTGAGCGAGGTGGCAGGGGCCTGTGTCACACCTGGTGTGAGCAAGACAGGAACCACCCAGCAATGCATTAACAAGGGAAACCCTCAGATGTTGCAGCATTATTTCTGCCTTCCTCCATCCAACCATCTCTGATCGTCTCACCTCTACTCCACCCACCCATCTCTCTCTCAAAAATTATTCTTTAATCCCAGAGGAGAGTCATGGGAAGCTCCTTTTGGAGCATTTAGAGGGGGACAGGACTGCAGGGCAGTCCCATGCAGAGGGTCTGGCCATGCAGGTGGGAGGGATGCAGCCCCCCACCCGGCCTGCACCAGGACATCGCCAGGGAGGATGGGGGTCGTCGGTACCTATGCAACCTGGCGCTGGCATCTTGTTGAAGGTGCCATCTCTGGAGTGGATCCTGGGCTCTGGGCTCACAGCAGAGGATCCCCAGGGTGAGCTGCAGCCAGGGATCTGAACCAGACTCTGCTGCTTCCTGTGCGGGCACAGCAGTGCCTGCCCTGGGGGGGACTTCCAGCACAGCCTTGCTCCTGCTCCAGAGGCCAGGCTGGAGATGGCAGATGTGCCAGCCCTCTGCAGCTGCGTGGGCAGCCCGCTCGCCCTGCGAACATACGTGAGAGCATGGCACCCGTGTCTTGCCTGCTTGGCACTCAGCCTGCGAGGCTAGCTCAGGCCAGGAGCCAGCTGTCTGCTCCAAGCAAGGAGCAGGCAGGGAGCTGGCCTTGCTCCGCTCAGCAGAGAGCAATTTAAAAATCGCTGGAAGGCTTCCATCGAAGGAAAAAAAAAGGTGTCAGTGAAAACTTGTTTAGCCAAGTGGGCTTCCCTGGCACAGGGACTGGGGCTGGGCAGCTCCCCTCTCTGCCATGGTCCTTACCCCATGCCAGGCGGGCAGGCACAGGCAGGGAGCAGAGCAGAGCTGGCAGCAGGGAGAGAGCCATGGGATCAGCATTCCAGACTGTGCAACTCCCTGTGGTGGAATGGGGAACAAGGGACCCTCAGGACAGCCTGGCTTGCATTTTCTAGAGCTCAGCATCCTCCCAGCAGCACAGGTCTCGCAGTGAGGCTCCCAAACAAGGTGCTCAGATGTCTTCTGAGCTGTGGAAAAGCACCCGTGCTTTTGTAGCCCAATACATCTCTCCTAGATTGGGTTTTATTCCAACAACTGCAGGGCACGCTTCCTCCTCCTTCCCAAATCTGCAGGTGTTTCTGCAGGGAGGGCCTCCTTGCTAAAAAATGCCACCTGCTTTGCTGGCATCCAGCTGTAAAAGCACCAGCTGTTCTGCTGGAGCCTTCCTGCACCCCCTGCTCCGAGCGCCTCCTGCTTTGCTCCGTGACCCCCACTGGTGCTCAATGCTGCCAGCAAGGAGAGCTGTCCTGGAGACAGAGGAACATAGAGCATCTCCTGCCCACCTGCCTGCACCAGCCTGGCTGGCCAACCCCCGCAGGGCAGCAGTCCAAGCAGCCCAGGAGGACGGGCAGACCCCAAATCAGCTGAACAGATGGACTTGGATGCAAGCAGCCAAGAGGCCATGTAAATACATGTCATGTTTGGAGGACAGGGTTCCCATCGGTGAATATCTGGCTGGCTGGCTGTGCATGTTTTGTAGGCAGGGGAATGCTCGGCTGCTAATCCACATAATCCTGCTCTAGGCTGGATTCATTTTAAAAAATAAATAAGTGGCTGAGAGCAGTTTTTGGTCCATCTGACTCAAGTGCTGGGCTCCAATGGGGAGAGACAGAACCACAGGAGACTTATTTACATTGATTTTCACTGAATGTGCTGCTTGAATCAAGGAATTAAAGGACTACATGGCAAGAGTAACCTGCAAATCAGGCGAGGGCACCCCAGTTGGCACGCAGGATGTAAAGATATGATTAGCCACTTGCCTTTACTTTAACCCCTGTTTAGCACACCATTTCACATTCAAATCCAGTGCCCAGGTGTGCATACAAATGAAACAGGCTGCTGTGTCTAATTTTTGAAATTTTGGTCAAAGAGCAGAGCAACACTGGAATAAAACATCCAGACCATGTCTTAGTGCAAGACATAGACCAGAAGGAAAACCCTCCTTCAGGTTGTTTTCCCCATGTCTATGGTGGTGTGGGAGCTCAGCAAATCTGCTCTGTGCTGGACCATCCCTCTGGGACAGCAGGACCCGCACCGGCATGTGGAGAGCAGCCATCAGGTGGGTGCCAGGGACAGTCTGTCTCACCCCAGCAGCAGGAGAGCATCAAATGAGGCAGCTCCACTCAGCTGGGGCAGAGCCTGTGTCTGTATCGCATGGCCCATGGCCTGGCTGGTGACACAGCTTTGGTCAATCTCTTCCCCAGCCCAGGAAAAGCTCATGAAGGGCAGCAACTCGTCTGGCTGACTTGTCTTGCAGTGCGGAACATAATGCCTCATGTCCAAAGCAGCTCTTGCTTACTCCTATGAGAGGGGCAGATGTGACTTTGTCAGTGGTGTGCCAGGAGGAGACAGGGTCTGAAGGGACTTGCACCCACTGTGCATCAGGCACCTTCAGTTAAGAGCCAAGTTTCTGTGAAGATCTCAGGGCCAGATTCACAACTGCAGATGCTCTCAGCCAGCGGAGACACACACCCCAGCCTGCTGAAACTGGCAGGAGGCAGAAGCCAAAGGGCACTTTGCAAAAATTCACCCATGGTTGTTGCAGCCAGAAACAATCTGGCTGTTCTGCCTCATGTCTCCAGGTTCCCTGGTAGGGTGCCGATGCCCACGTCCACCCATCCCCAGTGTGGGAAATGCCTGACCCAGATTCAGGGCTCATTAGCAAGTCAAGTTCCTCATGAAAAGCAGGTTCTTGATGCTGCATCTGACCATGAGTAACTTCACACGGTTGCACAACACCTGCTTGTGCCATCTCGCTTCCCTTGCCATCCTGACGAAACCTGAAGCTCAGGCATCACCCTCAACTGGTGCTGGCAGGTCCCCATGGCACGTGCGTAATGCCAAACTCAAGGCACCTGCAGGACTGTGGTCATCCAGCTCTCCAGGCCAGGAAAACCTGTTTCCTAGGCGAAACATCCTTAGCTTGGAAAGGAAGAGGACCTGACTCTAACTACTTTTAGACTCCAGCGAGAAACAAAATTGACAGCCCTGTCTTTGTTCACAGGCTAAAACTTGTCACCAAAGCTGGCAGGTGAGCCTCAGAGCTGTTCTGCTGCAGGCTGGTCACCAGGCTGGGGCTGTCCTGCACTGTGCTGATGCAGGGGGTAGGAGACACCGGAGAAGGACTAGGTGGTGTCGGGATGCACATGGGTGTCTGGCACATGGACAAAGGCGTAGAGGGGCATGAAAAACCACGTACAGTCTGCCCCTTTGGGAGTTTCTGCTGAATCCTGGCCAAATATAACCCCACAGGAATTAGCCATGCCCGTGCCAGAGGTGAGAACATATGTTCTTGCTTTGGACAGCTGTGGCTGTCCTGCGTAGCAAAGACCTGTCAGGATTGAGTAGGCACTGCCTGGGTGAGGCCAGCAGGATGGGCAGCAGGGAGAGGCAGCTCCAAGGACGTGCTAAGGGACACAGCACAGTGTTTGCTCCCCTCTTCCCTGCCAGTGTGTGGGGACATCTGCAAGCCCCAGGTTGTCAGTCTGATGCTTCCTGTTCATTAGGCTGGCATGGACTGCCAGGTCTACATCCCCTTATTAATTAAGCACTCACTGTATTGTCACCAAGCTCAACAATTTGCATCAATTACCCAAAACAAGTCTAATGACCACAGCAAAGCTGTGCACTGAGCCAGCAACATGCAGGCATGCACCACACTTAGAGCCTTCATTGACTGCCATGCATTGATATTGGGCTCTGAATGGCCCAAACATGGCCCCTTGGGCCATCCTGCATATCTCTTTGGGTTCCTGTGGCCTAGGTCTTCTGAAGCCAGTGGAAGACACCATATGTGCCCCTGGGGCCCTGTGTCACCTCTGGAGTGTGTAGGGGACAACCAGGTTAATGGCCCAGTGTTACACAGGGAGGCATGGAGTGCAATATACTCTGTGCTCGGATGCAGTAGGTAAAGCAGGGTGTGAGAACCAGCACAAGCATCCCTCTGAGGCCCCACAGGTCCTTGCCAAACAGTGGCAAGTCAGAAAAGCTTTCAAAACACTCAAGGAAAAAGATTTTTATTGGTCTTTTGTGGACGAAGCTTGAGAGACGTGTCTGGCTCAGGTTTTGCAGCAGGTGATTGGCCAAACATGGCATCTTCCTTCACCTTGTCTTTTGCTGGACCGAGGCCTCATTATCACCGGCTGGGATCAAACCCCATGCCCATGGGAGCACAGAGTGACACACTCATCTCATGCAGAACCACCTCACCACACAGGCATGGATGTCCTAAGTCAACAGGCCTCAGCAGGCACTTCCCCATAAACAGCATGCGCCCTGGAAAATACACACCATCTGACATGGAAATGCTGGAATTTTCAGAGCAGTCCTGGCCCACCTTCAGGGACCCCAAAAGGCTGCAGGAGCCTGCTCCTCCCTGCTCAGGGAGGCAATACCCTCATAGCATGTGCCACCCAGCAGACAGGACACCTTGCAAGAGAGAGCTATTTCCTTGCACAGCCACGCCTGTCGACTGCAAACCCTTCACTGCCTGGTGATTTAGCTTCCCTTCTGCTTCGAATTAGGGAATAAAAAGAAAAAGTTTTAATGTAATGGCAGTCAGTGCATTGGCCTCGCAAGTTGTTAAAATTTAAGAAGGCAACAATAAATCTGATGAGCTGAGAAGGGCTCTCAAAAAAATAAAAAAAGGGATAGATTTGTTTTTGCTTTATTATCTTCCAGGTGATTTTCAAGGTTCAGTGGTATTTTATTTCTTGTTAATTGTTCTCTCTTCTGAATGAAGAGCTCTGTCACCTCCCAGGGCTGAGCCAAGCACGAGTGACTGGCAGGGCAACAGCAGCAAGGTGAGAGTTGCTGCCATACTTGCCTTCCTCTGCGGAGGCTCACCTAGGTGCTGGGTCAGGTGGTTTTTCTTACCATCTTCCTTTCCCCAGATCAAATAGAAAAGTTCGAGTTTGCGTGTCCTTAAGAAGGGAGATCCACATTTCACAGAAATGCGTATTTTCAAGCTGTGACTGCTCTGAACTCTGACCTTTCCTGCTGCTGCAGAGCAGCGGAGGACTGCACAAATCACCTATTCCTTTCTTCAAGGGTTCATGGAACTGAACACACCTGGGAAGACCTGAGCACCCCAAACCCTGCAGATCGTGGGTCATCCTGCTGCCTGAGCCAAGCAGGACTCAGCCTGGATGAAACCCAGGAAGCAGTGAGCAGGCTGGTGCCCCGCTCTGGAGGGGGTCCCCTAGTCGGTGTTGTCCTGTCTCACACCTCCTCACCTCTTCCAGTTCTTCACGTGGTGGTTCTCCATGAGCCAGAGAAGGGGACAGCTGGTGGGAAGAGGTTCAGGCTCCGTTTGGGATCTCACCCAAAGTTTCTGAGCAGCAGGAGGTAGCAAAGCAAGCTGGGAAGAGAAAAGCAATGCTGGAGGGTGTAGTCATATCCTCCTCCTCCTAGGAATATCCCATTCCTCCAGCACAGCTATTTGCTACGCCCTGAGACCTGACAGTAGAAGCTGGAGCATAAAGGTCAGTAGCAAACCTGTATGGAGCACAAACGACCAGGTCCCGGAGAGCAGGGCCAGAACTGGTCACCTCAGCCCTGGAAAAACAGAGACCTGCAGTGCATGCAAGGCTGCAAAGGAGGTGTGATGGGGAAGGACAAAGTGGAGGTGCCTGTGAAGGAGTACGTGTGGGGACTCACCACCTTCTTTAGGACCAGGCAGACAATTAAAAGTTCGCCAGAGATTGAAAACCAGGTGTCTTCAGAGTCTGCATCACTATGGGGCCAAAATTTGGGGTGTTCTGGGGGAAATTGGCCTAAAAGCACAAGAAGCAACACTCCTATATATGTATGTTATTGCTCACATGGCCTCATATGGATCAGGAGCTTTGGACTTTAATGCCCCTTATTCTGACTGTCCGGCTGGGGAAGTGGTTGCTCACAGTGCTGCCACAAACCAGCAGCTCCCATTAGAGTGCACTGAGGTGAAGACTTAATCTTCCCAGAGTTGTCCATGTGAACCCCTGACAAGCAGTTAAATAACACCACAAAGAATTAATCACAGCCCCAGGGATTTATGAGTGCTAAACTCACTGCAATCACCAGGAGAAGCTGCCAGCAGCCCTGGGTTTTTAACCCCAAGGAGTCCCAAGCCCCATCACAGCATGAGAGGGTGGTTTTGGAGGTGGCACGACTGGGCAGGAGCAAGCGGCTCCAAGCACATGGCCTGTTTCCATCCCAAAATTTGTCTATAAAAACACTCTCCATGCAGGAATCCCCCAGGGATGAGGGTGAGGTCTGCAGTCTGTGAGAAGGGAAGAACTGAGCACGCCAGAGCCACAACCCTGATCAGGTGCGGGCTGGTGAAGCGGCAGAGCTGCTGCGGAAGAGGGAGGGCTCTGCGTGAGCTTATTCAGAGGATGCTGCCCACAAGAACCTGCATCTCTGGGCTTTTGTCATTGAGGGTCCAGTCGGCTGCAGGCAAAAGCCTCCCCTGTCAAGGACCTGACCAGCAAGGCCAAGGCCAGGATCAGGAAAGAGAGGAGAAGGTGCCACTTGATGGACATGTGACTGCAGTTTGTGACGTCCCCTGTCATGTGGCTGAGAGGTTTTTGGGCTAAAGAAAGAGGCAAAATTAAATGTGGTCAAGACAGGAGGGAACAGAAGGTTAATCAGAGCTGGAGATGGGGAGCGTCTTGGAAGTAGACCTTTGGCAGGGGACCCCATCCCCTGGTCCATCTGGCTTTCCTGGTTGGGAGTTTCCTGATGAGCCAGCCTGTCTCTGTGCTTCTGCTGCTGACAGAGTGGCTGGGGACCAGTTCCTGGGAACATCCCTGAGCAGTGATGAACCAGTACGTGGTGTAAGACAGTCCGGAAACAGATCTGGGATGTCCCAAGGGATAGAAGGCAGGGATGGGGTGAGGAGGGGGAGGTGGGAAAAGCAGAAGGGCAGACAAGCATGCAAGGGAGAGCTGGGTGACACAGGAGACAGAGCAGAGCCAAGGTCTCAGTGAAAGCAGCAGGTTTGTGATGCACCTTGAGGCTCACACCTGCTCTTTCAGCACTTGCCCTGTACCATGAGCAAACCAGGGCTGCTCCAGGTCTGGACACCATTCAGAGACACAAACCCCACAGCAGCCACATATCCAGGCCCCCTCAGCACATCCCATCTGGCTGCACAGCACTGTCCCTTGCAACCAGCTCGGTAAGCACTCCCGGTTCTTCCCTTGCAAACATGGCTGGGAGGGGAGCTGGGACCCACAGCATGAGAGCAGGGGTAGGTGCCATGCAGGGTGTCCCAGTGGTGGCCATATCAGGGCTGTTCTGCAGAGACCACTCTCCCTTTCCCAGAGCATGTGAGCCTCCAGGAAGGGACCTCGAGGAAGGGATCTCATTCATAAGCCATTGATCCCAGGGCCATGCCTGCCCCCCCCCCACGCAGATGGAGTTTGCTGTCTGCGAATGCAGCTCAGCTCAATAGCTGGGGACTGTAGGCACCTCGCTGGAGTCCATCCATGGCTGAGTGCTGGAGGTGTAAGCAGCAGTTTCTCCTGATAGTATTTCCACTTGTTTTCAGAGAGCGCTTTGTGTACACTCAGCTGAATGGGATGCAGCAGTCATAGATTCTTTCGGGGTGAAATGTTTCATTTTTGTCATGAAACAGCCTGTCCTGGCTGCAGTCCTTGGCATGAAGTCCAGACAAGCTGAAGAGAGGTGAAGGAAGCAAAGGTGAGTGATGTGGCTGTTGGCTGCCCAGGTAGACCTGACTGGATCCCACCAGCAGGTCAGTGCTCTCCCCAGGATGACCTTCTCACCATGCACAGGCCATCAGATCATAGCCAGCTCAGGGCAGCCCTCTGCACTGAGTGTCTTTACAAAGCTGGTCAGGAAAAATAGGGCAGGGTACACGGTGCTACATGTGACTGGGCGAGAATGGTCAGTTTAGGAGCAGCTAATGCAGGGGACTGAATGAGTGTCTTCTGGTGGGCTGCGAGAGCCAGGCAAGCTCAGTAGGACCCATGTGTTTAAGGCTTATTTCAGAAATACAAGTCAGGAACCTATTGAACCCTGTCCCCATGGGACCTGGTTCTCCCGTTGGTGTCCCACTCCCACACCCTCACCTCCCATGTTGTCCCTAGACCAGCTTTCCTCTGCCTGTGCCCTCTGCCACCCCCTCTCCAGGCCTGCAAACAGTGAGGCGGCATCTCTGAAGGATGGGACGTCCAAGTCCCAGGTGTGGGACGTGTGCTCGGTTCAGACGATGGGCAGAAATCCCTTGCTTTTGCAAAGAGTGCTGGCTACCCGTGAGTGATCCCATTTTCATTCCACCTGTGAATGCTCAGAGGGTGATGTCTGGGAAGGTATTTGCTGAGACGAACACATTTTCCACTCCTTTTTTCTCCATTTTTTATTGTGTGTTGGTTACACACAGTAGTGCCAAAACAAAGCATGCAAAACGTCCCCCTGCAGACTTTTAGTGCCCAAAACCTCTTCCACAAACAGTGGGACATCATGGCATGCTTTATCCAGAAGGAGCTTACATTCTACATCTGTGGATACTACACTGCACCCAAATGAACACGAACATCAAGAGCATGGTGATGCCCTGAGTAAAATGCCAAGAAGTGATTCCTTCCCATCTGCTTCATTCAAAACACAACTGGACACGGTCCTGGGCAGCCTTCATTAGCTGCTCCTGCTTTGGGAAGGGAGGCTGGACTGGACGATCTCCAGAGGTCCCTGCTAGCTTCACTTCTGAGCCACGCGGTACGGCCCAGCATCATGGGAGGAGCAGCTCTGCCTTCTGCCTGTGCTCCACTGCTCTCCTGCCCATTGCAGCATCACATCTGCCTTCTGTCTGTGCTCCACTGCTCAGGGTTATCTCCTGCCCATTGCAGCATCACATCTCTTCACTCACTTGCCAGAAGCAGGGTGGGGACCACACCCACAGTCTGTCTGGCCCCCACGGTGGTGGTCACCCCCTTCTTCTGCTATTTGACCCAGCCCCCTCACTGGGGATGTCCCAAATGCTGAATGCAGAACCATCCCAACAATGTTCTGTGCTCCACTGCTCAGGGTTATCTCCTGCCCATTGCAGCATCACATCTCTTCACTCACTTGCCAGAAGCAGGGTGGGGACCACACCCACAGTCTGTCTGGCCCCCACGGTGGTGGTCACCCCCTTCTTCTGCTATTTGACCCAGCCCCCTCACTGGGGATGTCCCAAATGCTGAATGCAGAACCATCCCAACAATGTCTGTCAGGGGATGGCCTGTGGGATGCAGCCAGCAGCTTCCTTGGCTGGGGACCAATGCCCTCAGTTACCAGGAAGCACCCCCATGTGTGGAGCACTTTGCATGCCAAGGTACAGCAGCAACATGCACAAGGTGTGCCCAGATCTATCCCAATGCCCCAGCCTGCTCCAGGGTCCGAGAGGTTCTTCTGCCTCACAGGGTTTATGGAGAGCCCCCCTGCTGCAGAGCAAATGTCCAGGCTAAAACCCACGTCACCAGCTTCCCCTCCACTAACCAGCACAGCCCTCGTCCAACCTGCAAGTGGCAGAGCGATCTGCCAAGGACCAGCAGGCAATACGTGCTGTGACATTTTCAGTCTGCGCATTAACCTGGGACTTCTAGGTTTTTTTCTTCTGCTGCAGTCTGAAGATTATATAAAAACCTTGGCAGGTCTGAGCATTTAGTCACATCCCAGCACAAGCCAATCTAGATTTTTACGTTCACATGAAAAATTGATCAGTTCCTCACTGATACGGGAAAGTTAGATTCTAAGACTGAAAAGGGCACCAGATTTTATTTTAAAGGGATTATTTTCATTCACAAGCTGTGTCATTAAAAGCTTCAAAACCTGACAGTGAAACCCAGTAGCATCTCAGCAGATAACACACAGTCCATGCTGCTTGGAGGCAACTGCACCTCTTCACCTGCTTTTTCCCAGCGGTCTCACCGTGGTGTTATCTGAATTTCCCCCAGCCATTCAGTTATCTGATGAGAGAGTCCTGAAGCTGGTACCATTGACTTCTTAAATAATATCCAGAGCCGCTTAATGATTGTAATGTCGTGTCCCCCCCCACTGAAGGACTTGGGTGTAATCAGCGGCTCTTTACAGTGTCACACAAGTGCTGCTGAATGCCAGTGGCAGGTCCCGCCCGCCGGCCGGGTCACGCGGTT
>NW_010252347.1:14633-15936 GCF_000690775.1 Eurypyga helias
CGCTGGGCTCAAGTGTCTTTTCATCAGCTGTCTGTGTCCTGCTAGCATCCAGACGAAACCCTGCACCCAGCCCTCTCACCCGCAAGCCTCTGCCCTCCTTCCACGGGGAGCATGGGCTGAGGATGTTGCGCATGCAGGAGACTCGTTTCTCAGCAAACCAGCCCCATTTGTCCGGTCCTGTAGGTGATGTAAAGGAGTCCCTCTGCCAGCAGCGGTTGTGGAGCCATGTCTCTGGGCAGCCAGCGCTGAAATGCTGCCATGCCTCATCCAGGGGGGGCTGCCTGGCACCTTGGTCTCGTCTAAGGTAGGCAGAGGGGCCTGAGGCCAGGGTGACATGCTCCAGCTTATCTGGGGTGGGAATCTGGGGCACAGGCACAGCCGTAGGAAGGGAAATGTCCTCTGGAAACTAGGACCATAAGCTGTTTTCCAAAGGTACACGTGCAGGGTCAAAGCTGCCAGGGCTCTGCCCTGGACATGTGAACAGATCTGTATCAAGGAAAGCTGCACAAAATAAGCTATTTATCATAAAAAATCACTCAGCCACACACAGCAGGGATGGCCTGCCTGGAGAGCAAGAAGTGATTTTTCCTGCTACTGTGAAGCTGCAGATGGTCCCACAACACTCATGACTTTACACTATGTCCCAGCTCCCCAGCTTCCCAGTGGACTGCTGCATCCTGCTTGTCTCCAACCCCTGGCCCATGACACACGAGCATCCTTGGCCTCCCCTGCCTCTTCCTGGAGCACTGCTGCTCCCAGGCATCAGGTCCCCTCACCGGTTCCAGGCAGCTGTTACCTGTTACCCCCATCCTTGGGCTCTCTCTGTTTGCTTTTGTGTTTCTAGGCAGGGAGAAGGTGACAGTGAAAGCTGAATCGGCCAGAGGGTTACCTGATTCCAGAAACTGTATCTTTAAGAAAAGCACCAAATGTTGTAACAGAATGAAAAGCTTTTGCCCATGTTTCCACTGCAGGAATAAAGGGAATGTGGGGGAGATGGCAGGCACAGAGACAGGTTAGCTGAGACCAGCCTCCCCCAGCATGTGCATGTAATAGAGTGGCATGAAGCTAAATATTAAACCCTAGCAGATCAAGCTGGGAAAGACTTGGAGAAGCAGCTTGCTAATGGTGTAAAAGCTGGTAATAAAAGCTTTTTCAAATACATCAGAAGTAAAGAGCCTGCCAAAAAGTCTGTAGGGCCAAAAGATGGTGAAGATGTAAGAGAAACCGTCTGTGAGGAAAAGGTCACACAGATGAATTATCTCCATCATCATTCATAGGGAGAATGGCATGAGGTGCCTGTGCC
>NW_010252347.1:15964-21031 GCF_000690775.1 Eurypyga helias
AGCATTTCAAAGTGAAACATCAATCAGAAACAGGAGCAAATCACCAGAAACAGGTGGATTTAACTTGGGAGATCTGAGGAACTCAGTGGTGAAACAGCTGAACTACTGAGATGCAATTATCCTTCGTACCAAAGGAGTGGGGAGTGCAGATGTGCCACCTCCTGAAAGGGCTCAAGAGGTGATCCAGGCAGGCAGACAGAGCCTGGCTTTGTACTAGGTGGGGAGTGCAAGGTTTGTGGGGAGACATGGAATTAGTTTATTAAACTGAGTGACTGTGGTGGGTAAAACCAGACAAGTTTTCAGCACATGAAACTGGAAATCTGCTCCCATCACACTGTCTGATTTTTACATCTACCCTGAGCATGATGTCTTACTCACAGGCTGGTGTGACTGTGCTACCAGCCACCTACCCTGCTCCCCAGCCAGAACAGCTTCTACCCAAGCTGGTCATTAGCCCTCAGCCCCTGCGGGCTCACAGCTGGTGCCCTGGTTTAGGTGCTTCCCTCTGGGTGAGATGAGTTGTGCCTTAGATGGGCTGCCCTCCCCCTCCCTTGGCAGTGTTTGGTTTACGGTTGGACCCAATGATCCTAAAGGTCTTTTCCAGTCTAAATGGTTCTATGATTCCCTCCTATGGAAACCTGGATGGCCATGGACCACATAAGCAGCTGCAGTTTGGACAGATGAATCCAACAATGAGTAGCGGGGAAATAAGACCACAGATTAAATACAGTGAGTACAAGGCAATGTACATGGGAAAGAACAAGGCTACATACATGTGTGCACGGATGGACTCTAACTCATATCACCGAGGGAAGCAGGTAGAGAAGAGCTGCAGAGTGCAACAAAAACATCAGTTCAAAATTCAGTGACGGTCCAAATGGCAAACTGAAGGAGAAGGCCAGAGAACAAAGCACAACACATTTTGCAACTATGTCATCCTGCAACTGATTCATACACTGCATCCCTGCCATCAAAAGGGGAAATGCAAATGATGAGGGCACCAAAAGGCAGACCTGAGGATTAGGGCATGGACTATCTTCACCCTGGTGGAAAGAAATTAAGTCCCTTCCAGGCATGGGGAAGGTGTGAACGAGAGCAGTTTGTAAACTATCAATCAGCAGCACCAGGAGGGGAGCATCAGTATTTCTCACACTGCAGGAGCTGAGGTTACCCCATGGAAAGATCAGATTAAACCAAACCACCTGTAATCACCCTGTGGGATTCATGGCCACCTGATGCTGTGGTACTGAAAACGGTCTTTGGGGTCAGATTGGGATTAGGAATCAAAGAAACGCAAGATCACATGCAGGTTTAGGCTGGAAGGGCGATCTGGGGGTCTCTGGTCCAGCCTCCTGCTCCATGCAGGGCAGTTTTCAATGCTACAGTAGGTTGGTTAGGGCCTGGTCCACTCAGTTTGCAAAAGTCTCCAAAGGTGGAGACACCATGTCCCGGAGGCCCCTGCTACAGGTCTATACTGTTATTATGGTGAAGAACATTTTCCTCACATCCACATGGAAATTCCCTTTTTGTAATTTTGTCCACTGCCTCTGGCCCTTTCCCTGTACACCTCTGGTGTGAGCCTGGCTCCTTCTTCTCTAAACCATCCCTTTCCAGCAGTGGAAGAAAGTAATTTTGTCCCTCTTTCTGAAGTTTTCCTTCTGCAAGATGAACCAGCCCGGTTCCCCCAGCCGAGCATCATTTGTCATGAGCCCCCTGACCATCCTGATTGCCCTCTCTCTCCCCCTCTCTTGTATAGAGGGTCCAAACCAGTACGGCAGAGCTGCTGTCAGCCAGCTACATGGACACCACAGCTTCCCTCAGCCTGTTGGCTTTGCTCTTGCTAATGCAGCCTGATATAAACTCCACCTTCCTCACTGCAGGGGCACAATGGGGGGGACAGATCATGTCACAGGGTGCTCCAGATGCAACCACAGGCTCAGGAATCCAGCAGCTGCTCCTAGAAGATCACAAGAGCTAAGTTGCCTGTCCATGTACCCCAATTCTTTCCCCAGGCACCCACCTGTGGCTGTAATTTAGCAAGTTACAACTCACAGTGTGTAAAGGGAGATCAAACATCTGCTCACTGACGGAGGGTCTGCGAGTGGGGAGGGAGAGATGCAGGGCTGCCCGTCGTATTACTCACTCGGGAGTCACAGGGGCTGATGAGGAAATATTAACAAGTCACTCTAGTGCTTTGTTCTTTAGGCTCCTTCTCTTGAGTGTTTCAAAGGACACGGAGACATTCAAGCCCTGCTCCTAGATCTTGGATGCACCATGCAGCAGTGCCCATGTGGGCTCTGCAAGCACATGGGTGGAGGTTTGTGGCACGTTCTCACCAGGCAGCAGCAATACGGTTTCTGAGGTGAGGGTCTATCTCAGCAGGCATGCACTGAACCCTGAAAACAGACCGATGGATTTGGAGCTAGCACAGTGGCTCTGTGTTTATACTTATCCTTGTAAGTCTGGGAGTCCAATCCCTCCTCTTCTCATAGTCATCTGATTCCAATATCTACAGCCACAATGGTGCAACTTGCAATAAGGTGCCCAGAGATGGCCACCTGGCTCAGGACAGAAGCAGCAGCTGGGAGTGCCTAGACCCATGGGACATCAGAAAGATAAAAGCTGTTGCTGGCTCTCAAAGGCGACTGGATAGGTCCTGGTCATGGATGAATCTCTGCAGATCTGTATGGAGGGGTGAGAAAGAGGTGAGAAGGGTGAGAATTGCATGCGGGCTGTTCCTCTGGGTAGACCAGGAGCATGCCATGGACCAGAGCAGATGCCAGAACTATGGATGTAACTCAGAGAGCAAAGTCCCGGACCCAAGCTGCTCTGCCAAATAGCTAAGCTGAAGGATAGTGAGCCTGTGCTGAGAGGCGCCAGTGCAAACCACAAGAAAGCCGGGCTGGGCATCTTTGTAGCACTCCAAGCTTGACAATTAATGCATGCAAGCCACTGAATTATAGGCTGGAGACACTGGGAGCCCAAATGGCAGCTAACGAGTGCTGTTGATTGGCTTTCCGGAGGCCATGGAGACACAGACACTTATTCTTAGAGACATGGATCCCAGAGGGACCACGGCGGACACAAGAGTCTCTCCATGCAGCACTCACATCCTCTCTGTCCTGGCACTGGCAGCAGTCATGTTTCCCCTCCATCGGATGGGGAGCGAGGCGAGGATGCAGGGAAAAGATGGCAATAAGCCCTCTCCCCAACCCCCCCAAGTCTGTTCAGCCACAAACATCCCAGCTAACTTTATCCCCCCCATCTCATGCTGTGCACCTCCACCCTGAAGGGCATAGCTTGCCCTTATGAGGGATAACTTGTGGGGCTGGTAGGTGCCAGCGCCCCAACAGCTGGGCAGAGCTCAAAGGATGCTCTTGTAGCAGTGGCTCTGGAAGTGCAGATAGAGCAGGCGAGGTGGGACAGCTGGGTTTCCTTAAGGCAGATCAGTGTTGCAGAAAAATAACCACAGCATCAAGAAATCATATGAAAGTATCACATCCTCGCTGTTGTGCAAACGCTCACGCATGTCTGTGCTTGCAGACACACGATCCAGCGCAGGAATGTTTTTACAGTCAGTACATGCTTCCCGTCACACTACCAATTAATTGCTGGATGTATTTGCATCCTTGGTTTTCTCTTCATCTCACCAAAACAGAGGCCATGTGCTACTGTCCCTCCTTTCATCTCCATGCTGGATTTTTTCTCCTTCATTATTTGTGTGTTTATGCTCTCCAAGCACCAGTCACGCATGAGCCTGGCACCTCCTGCCACAGGTCAGCTCCAGCGCTGACTGGAGCAGCCAAGGGCAACCAGTTGGAAAATCACTCCCCAGATCTGGCACCACTGCTTCAAGGTCAAGGCAGCCCTGTCCAGGTCAGGTCTCTGGCTCCGGGGTGATGGCAGCACCTTGGGAAGCTTGTCTGGTGCACACAGGATGGACTGGTTCAACCGCTGGACCAGAGTAGACCCCCCTGGGGCTGCACAGGACAGCTGAGGGCAGCGGTGTGGGCTCCTGCAGTGGTTGAGAGACAGATCTGGGACTCTCACAAAGGCATCGCTAGAGATGAATAAGCATGTTTGTAGGCAAGGATTTATTCACAATGCAAAAAGCAAACGCCCAAATCCTACCACTGAAATGCATGATTGGACATCTGAGAATGTCCCCAAATTGGAGGCTACATTTCCCAATACAGAGATATTTGGTTAGTGCTGAAAACGGCTGATTTCCTAGGCTGTTATCAGCTTTTTGGGCAAGGAGGATGTTTGTGCTTTTGGCAGGCTCCCCAGCCAGGAGGTGAATCTGTGTCCTTTGTGCCCCTCACCCCTGCTCAGGTGCTGGTGGGAGACACGAGCTCGGATCCTGCCTCAGCTGGATGTGCAGCAAGGACCTTCTCCCTTCCCTGGCTCTGCGTGACACTGACATCCTTGCCTGGCTCTAGCTTATTCTTTCCAACTTTGCAGGTGCCGTTAAAAATACCAGTCTGAAACATGTGAAAATGCAATGAGGGCTTTTTTGGGGGAGAGTGTTTCTTTTTGATTTCCTGGAAACTGACATTCTGAGTGGATGCTGGTGCACCAGCAGAAAGAAAAGAAATCTCAAGGCTTCTTAGAGCTGAAGGAAGCTGAGTCGCAGGGTGTGGGCAGGAGCAGGTTAGGTGTACCCAGCTGCCTGCAGCCTGCCCTGCCAGCCCCCAGCCTTGCCCTGAGCTCAGACCTTGGCCAGGCTCCGTGATGGGTGGTGGGGCCAGGCAGGGTCCACTCAAAGGATGAGGAGCTCTGAGGTTTGATCTAACCAGGACAGACGCTCTCAGCCCCTGTTGCTGCCTGTAGTGACAAGGCTTTGCTGTGCTCTTCACAGCCCTGTGCCTTCCCAGTTCCTCTCTTGGCAGGTCGAAGGCATCTACAAGGAAATTCACGCTCTCAGCCATTCCAGTGGAAATTAGCTGATGGGACCTCAAGGGACAAATCTGTAGCATACGTGCATGCACACGTGTGTCTATGCCTGTTTGCATCAAGAGATTCAAGAGAACAGTATCCTGCAGAGGAAGAAGGTTATGCACTATC
>NW_010252348.1:0-723 GCF_000690775.1 Eurypyga helias
CCGGATACCCTGCCAGTGCTGCTGCCCCTCCTCCCCCGTTCCCACATCCCACCGGAGAAGACATCCCCAAACTCTTCTTACCGGCCGCCGCAGCCAAGAATTTGGCAGGGAAGGAATTTCCACCCCCCCAAAAAAAAAACCCCCCCTGCCGTAAGCGAGGGGCAGCAGAGACCCCCCCACCCTGTGCCGCACGAGGGGTCCCGGCGGGCAGCCAGGACGCTGGAGCAACCCTCCCACCAGTCCGGGCGAGGATGCGGCCGAGGGAACGGGGCATCCGGGCGAGGGGCGGCGGCGAGGACCTACGCCGTGACGGGGAAAGGGGTGAGGGGGAGGAAAAGGGTGAACGACCTAGAGCTGCCATCCTCCGGATGAGAGAGACATGGGAGATGTGCGGGAGGGCAAAGTGAAACCAAGGAAGAGCAGCAAAAAGCATGGAGGAGGGAAAAAGGAAAAAGGAAAAGAGGAAGCCGCGTGGCCGGGGTGAAGCAGCAAGGCAGGGGGGCAGATGCTGGGCAGTGGAGGGTGCTCTTACGTTTTCTTTTAATGCCAGTTCCTTTTTCTCTCTTTCTTTTGGTTGAAGGAAAGTGCTTCTGAATTAGTGATAGAAAGACGCCTCTGAAAGTAAGATGCAAAATTTATTCTCGCTACCAGGAACATCTGCTGGTTATCGCGTAGCAACGTCTATCCGACGGCACCGCGTTCCGGGGAAGAGGGGTAAATCCT
>NW_010252349.1:0-475 GCF_000690775.1 Eurypyga helias
GGGACACATCGGATGGTGCAGATTAATAGGACTTCATTTTTGTATTTTATTTTTTTTAATGGATTTGTCTAATCTGCTGGCAACATAAAATGGTTTGGGGAATATATTTTTACCATTAAATACGAGATAAAGGGGTTTTATCTCCTCCATCCTGCTTCGCAAATAGAAAGGAGACCAGTTCAACCCCTGCATAATAGGGGTGACAAATTCAATTTGCCGCAGCCCCACGGGACACCTGGCACACGCATGTGCGCCGTGCCTGGCTCTGTCACACCCTGGCACATGCTGCACCCCCTTTTTCACCCGCCTTTCTCCCTCTTATTTTCATTTTTTTAAGAAATTCTATTCCCCAGTGTCAAACAGAACCATTAGTCGCCACGTCTGTCTCTGGGTTTTAGCACCACGAGCTCAGGACGTGTTAAACATCCTTATTTCAGCCGCCAAGGGATGCTGGGGGGGGGTTCTGGGGGGACTC
>NW_010252349.1:607-959 GCF_000690775.1 Eurypyga helias
GCGCCCCATGTGTGAGAAATGCCGGGGATAATGGTGTCAGGGCAGGCTGGAGGCTGCGGGGAGGCTGGTGGGTCGGCTGGCACCGAGCGTGGGGTAGTGGTGGGGTAGCCCAGACCCCACAGGCTGCTCCGGCGTGTCCAGGGCTACGCTTCCACCAGGATCCCTCCCTGTGGTCACCGGAGCTGCACAGCCCCGTGGCCTGCACGCCAAACTGGGGACCCCCGCACGTGCCCTGCCGAGGTCAGGGTGCAGCCGCAGCGAGGAGGGCTCCTTCCCAGCGCTCCCCAGCATCCCGCCTGCCTCAGCCCAGCGCCGGGAGCATCCCGGCACAACCTCGGCTGCGCAGGCAAGG
>NW_010252349.1:970-2782 GCF_000690775.1 Eurypyga helias
CTGTCTCCATCCCACCCCACCATTCCAGGCTGGAAGCACACAGCAGTTGAGGAAAGCTGAGCGAAGCAGGGTGCATGGAGAAGGGGGGGGCAGAGGATTTTTATTGACTTCCCTTAATTGCTGTAATTAAAAACATGTAAAGAATGTGTTTTTAACGACTTTGCCATTATCATTAGTTGTTAGCACAGCTGCCTTATTAATTTCTCATTAGCTTCCTGATTTGTCATTGCTCCTCGGGAAGGGGTTTAAGGGGATGGGACCGGGGGAATCCCAAAGGGAAGGGGTGACAGAGAGAAGCAAGTCCCCAGAGCACACAGCCAGCATCCCAGACCCATGGCGTGCCCCCCTGCACCCCCAAAACATGGCCAGGAAGCAGATGCAGCAACATCCCCATCCCTGTCAGCATCACCCCAGGGATGCTCCAGGCTTGTGCTGGCCATGGGATGCCTCAACGCCGGACCCCCAAGGGGCTGGGTGCCCTCCCCGCAGCGGGGGTGTCACTTACAGGCCACCTGCACCTCAGTCTGGCGCTGGAGCAGGGCTCCCATGCGGTTGCGGACGATGCAGCGGTAGAAGCCGGCGTGTGTGCGGTCCAGCGACGTGATCATGTACCTGCGCGAGAGGAGGAGGCTCAGCGCACGCGTGACCCACCACCACCCAGCCCAGCGGTGTGGGGGGGGACAGCCAGTGACTGTCACAGCACCCCAGGAGAGGGGTAGGTCCTACACAAGCCCCACGTTCACCGCTGGGCACTAACCCTGCGCCACGCGCTTGCTCACACGCAGCTGCTGGAGGTGCGGTGCAGGTATGTGCGTGTTCACGCATGTTTTTGCACGCGTGTGTGCACACTGTGGCTGTCAAAGCAGAAGTAGCTGCCAGGGACCTGGCACTGTCCTGACCCCTGCCCTGAGCCCCGGCAGCCAGGGCCCACTGGTGTCACTCAGCCCCACGCGTGGCTGAGCCCAGCACCGCTCGGATCAGCTGGGGCTGAGTCACCTTATCATCCCCAGGGCTGCTCTTATCAGCTGCCAGCACAAGAGAAGCAGATAAAGGAAACAGCCACCACCCCTGAGCATCACCCCGGTCCCCAGGCTGGACCCCTGCAGCCACCAGACCTCCCAGAGCCAGCCCCACACCCAGGAGGGATACAGGCACTCCTGCTCCATCACCCTCAAAATAGGCTGGACCCCCCCTCCAGCATCACAGATGCAGAGCCCTCGGGGGCGGGAGGAGCGCTCCGAGATAAAGCAGGAAGGGAATAAATAATCAAGCTCAGCCCTTCTTGCCCAAAATCTAATCTTGCATTAAAACATGCCGGGGGCTGTTTCGGTGGAGCTTTGTTTGTTCTTCTGATAACGGAGCGTAAATTAAACTTTCATAAGCCATGAGGAACACATCCCCTCTCCGGGAACTGCGGTGGGTCCCTCTGTCCACCCTCCCGGTGTGGGAGACGGTGCCGGGGACACCGGGCTCACCCGTGGCACCACGAGCTGGGATGGGCACGACGAGGCTGGCTGCTGACACCCACCCACCCACATGGCACGCCGGGGGTCAGCCGTCCCCGTGGGAGAAGGCAAGATGCCCTTTGGGAATGAGTCCTTGAGTGTCACAGCTGATATTTAAAAATGATCCCCAGAGGCTTTAAATAAGATATTTCAATCCCACGGAGCTGTCGGGAGCTGATGCGGACACCAGGAATAATGGGCCCGCTCTCCTTGAGGTGTCCTCGTTAATAAATCACACGCGTGCACCGTGACTCCCAGCACACACGTGGGTGGGCGGATGGACGCTCGCTGACGCCCCCCTGCCTGC
>NW_010252349.1:2866-3139 GCF_000690775.1 Eurypyga helias
TGTGAACCCTCATCCTGGGAAGGGGTCGGCACAAATCCCATCAGCCACCCTGTGGGACCCAAACTGCCTCCTCCCCCCGCCGTGCTCACATGTACCCACACACCAAGCACCCACTGATCCACAGCCCTGACACTTCCGTGGGCACAGGGAGCCTTCACTTCCTCAATGGGGACACCCCAGAAGCCCCAGTTATCACGTAATGGTTTGGGTGGGAATGGACCTTAAAGCCCCCCCCGCCCCACCCCCTGCCATGGGCAGGGACACCTTCCATAG
>NW_010252349.1:3472-3938 GCF_000690775.1 Eurypyga helias
TGGCCTCCTCTGGACTCGCTCCAACAGCTCCGTGTCCTTCTGCTGTTGGGGGCCCAGAGCTGGAGCAGAACTGCAGGGGGGGGTCTCCCCAGGGCGGAGCAGAGGGGGAGAATCCCCTCCCTCGCCCCCCTGGCCACGCTGCTCTGGATCCAGCCCGGGATGCCATTGGCAATTAACGGGGCTGGTCCCCACGGCACAGGAGCTGAAGGAGCTATGAAGGAGCAGAGGCTTTGCACACACCCACAATAGCCCAGAGGAAGGGAATCAATCTCGGGGCGCAGGCTGGCCCCCCCATCATTAACCACATACGAGCAGAAACCGTTCTCCGCTGCTCCGCTTCCACCGAGGCTTTTATCCAGGGCTGCTCCAATCTGGTTTCCTTCCCCATCGCGCCTGGCTTTAAGGGGATGGTAACTGCTCTCACCCCAGCGCCGCGGGCAGGAGGAGGTGGAGGGGGGACGCGTGC
>NW_010252349.1:4014-4236 GCF_000690775.1 Eurypyga helias
CCGCTTTGGTTCCTGGTGCCCAACCGGGTGGCTTTGCCGACCCGCCATCCCGGAGACACGTTCTGCATCGCTGGATGCAGGAGGGAGGCCTGGCCGTGCTCCCGGCGCAGCCCTCGCTGCTGACTCCGCTGTTTCGGGGGCTTGTTTGGTTTGGTTTTGAAGCCGGAGGTTGACGGGGCATGGTCTGTGGGGAGCAGCACTTCCGAAGCAAGGAGTGACCCC
>NW_010252350.1:0-15913 GCF_000690775.1 Eurypyga helias
CTTTTGTTGTGCTGGAAATCACTACTGGCTCTGAAATTCTGCCTGTATCTTAGCTGGAAGAATCTATCGAGGGCACTCTGCACTGCTCAGAAAGCCTCCCCTCCTTTGTCAGCACCTTCCCACTGAATGGAGAATGTGTATCCCGAGCGTCAGGCTTCATGAATGAAATCCTGGCCTTGCCAGGGTGGGAGTTTTGCCATGGCTTCAGCAGGCTGCCAAGGTTTCACCACAGGCTTTTGAATCAGCTCTTCTCCATTCAGTCTTGTGTGATGGAAAGATTATTCCGGATCTGCAGAGGAAGCTGGAAGCGTATTACTCTCTTACATTTTTTGCCCGACCTTCATAATATTGGGGAAGTTGCCACCCTCTCTCCTGTATCTGCCTGCTTCCTGTTCTGTATAAATCAATACTTTTTATATATGTAGAGCAAATCATGCTAAACTGGAATGGCTTAGATGCTAATTGTTACTTATCCTCAAACCCATATTCTGAAGAAAAGCTAGGTTGAGCGAATTGACTTGAGGAGCAGCTGTGTAGGGCTGTTTCACTTCAGTGACTGACAGAATTATCTACTCTGTTAAACAGTCAAGAGCATCGCGTGCCCACCGTCTAACATTGACATTAACTGTCTTTGTGTCGGTATTTAAATGTGTCAAGATGAGCCACTGACGCGTTTTTGTGTAACCGACTGTAAACATGGGTATATGCAAATTGTAAAAAGAAGAAGCTGCTTCCAGGTTTGGTATCAGCTTTCCACCACACACAGGAAATAAATGGGTGTTACCCTCTATTTTATGAACAGTGGCTTTTAGGTTTCTCTCTTCGGGTTGTTTTGAAAAGGGATGAAATCTCTGTTTTGTTAGGGTGGGAAGATTCTCAAGGCCACATGCCTAGTGACAAAACTTATTTCAGAGAACTGAGTCATGTGTCAATTATGGTAAATAATGTTGGTGATAAACAAAAAGACCAGTTATAGACCAGATCCTGCTTTGTGGCAAGACTTCCTCCCTGTGTGAATGTAAGAGCGCTGTCCTCAGGCTTATCGGCGCAGAGGGGCAAGACAGTCTATCCGGTTTTGGTCTGTTAGTTTTAAAAAGCTAGTCTGTAACATGGCATGTGGTAAAGAGCACCTACTGCTGAATAACAAATTTACATTATTTCAAAATAACGTACCTGGATCCTGTATCTGCGGGACATAGTTTGTCTGGGGAAACGAAAGCCAGGTGGCTTTCATGGACAATAGCTACATACTGTATCGCATCAAAGTATTTGAGAGGAAAACATGACTAATTAGGAGGATTTTGACCATATGGAGTCATTCTTCCTTTAGAAAAACAGGAAGGCTAACGTGCCATTTGAAGATGTTTTCCAGTTACTGAGCAGTTCTGACACGCTTGCACATACAGAGACCAAGCAGACGTCGGTTCTGCTTTGCATTTATGAATCCACACAGTGTTCGTTAGTGCTGTTGCACTTTCCTCGGTGATAGACTGAATTTTGTTCCAGGTTCTCGTGTGCCGCAGGCAGGCTGCGATCTGGAGCGGGAGCCTTAGACCTTTCCCAGCCGCTCTCTGCGAAAGGAAGGTGCAGCTGTTAACAGCGGCAAACGCAGACGGCAAACAAACTCTTCCTCCTGCTGTCAAACCCACCGTTAGGCTGTGACCTTGCGTAGGACTCGCTGATAATACTGCAGGGCTGGATTTACCTAAAGTGGTAGCTGCACCCCTCGTCTTTTCCTCTCCCACCCCCTCATTTAGCGAGCCCTTAGAGTTTGGGTCAGTTTTACGGTTTGCTGTTAAGCTTTACCAGTGCCGTCTCAGAAAGTTGCCTGAGGGGGTTTCAAAGTAGACAGGATCTGTCTAATAGCACTCGCTATATCCTGAAATAAAACTTGGAAAGTCAGAGGAAGCAACAGCACAGGTTATCCCACAGCCTGGAGTGGTCTCTGTGCAGCCTGAGTTCTTCCAGCTCCAGACGACTTGCATCAAGGGAAAGTAAACCAACACACCAGGGGTATCACAATCCTAAATTTGAGATCCCAGAATAATGAAGAACTGGCACTGGTCACGGGCTGTGGTTCATGTCACCGGCTTAGCCCTAGTCCTCTCCTACAATGTGTCCCTAATCTATCTCTTCCCTCCCCAATCTCCAGGAGCTGGGGTGAGACTTGCTGCAGTCACACTGTACCAGCAGGAGAAAGAGTGGGTCCCAGTGCTGAAGGTGGGTCCCAGCCCCATTTCCACGCTTGTGAGCAATGAGCAGAGTTGAACTGAGCTGCAGAGCTGATGAGGTTGGGGAACAGTGCTGGGATAAGGGTCCCCGTTTCGGATAAATGTTTGGAAAACTTCAGTGCAGGTGCACTTCCACCTCAGAGGGGAGGTTCCCCAGCAAAATTCGGTAGGCTAGTGAGAAGTGGAACGGTGGCTGATCACAAACCTCTTGTCCAGCAGGCTTAATACCGTTGTTAGGAGCTTCTGTGGTATCAGCTGTTGTTCTTTCGTGGAAGAGAGAATTGTAGTGCTGTGTGAACCCCTTATATGAAGATAAATGACTATATCTAACTACCAAGCAAGTAGATTGTGTATATTCTATATTTTTGTTTAAAATTAACAGTGATGACTTGTTGTCCTTTGTTTTTTTAAAAAGTGAAAGATTTCCGTAAGCTCTTTCACAGTAACCAAAAAGGATGGAGATCTGGTTGATACTTAACAATACGATTTAAGAGATATGGGTAGATTTCTCCCGTCTTTTGAACTTAGGCAGACCGTCAGTCTTTTGTGCATTTACCAGAGCTTTAGCGAGAGCACAGAAGTTCCTAGTGTGCGTTTGGTGTTTTTTTGGTAACTCCCTGAAAAACCAGATCGCATCTGTTTTGAGTTAGCTCAGATGTTGCATCTGAATTGACACTGGGTCGCAGGATCACATGGTGTGTGTCAGGTTTCAGGCCAAATTGTGTGCACGTAGCTGCACTCAGGAATGGCTCACAGTGGTGTCCTGGGGACTTTGCCAGTGCTGTCTCGGAGGAAGGCCCACTGCTTGTTCAGGATGCTAAAGATGCTTCACGCCAGGGTGGCAGAACTTTGCCATAAGAATAACGTTAGGATAATCTGTGGTCACGTGTTTTTTTCTCCTTCGACAAACTGTCTTTAAATTAAACAGCAAATCTGCGACTGCTGGAAACAACGATGCAGGTAGGTAGCATTTTTTATACCTTACAGAGGTCTTCTGGTGTTTCAGTTCATAATAACTCACAGCTGCATTCCAAGGAGAAATGAGGTGGTTGGAGACAGACTTTTCCTGTAGCTGTAAAAATGGGACTTCGATTATGCTCTTCCTTTTCTGTGCGAGTTTATGATTGGTTTCAGTTTGGTTTTTGGATAACCGTGTGTGTAGTTCTTCCTGATGCCTGTTAGCATTATGAGGATGTTAACAAGGCTGAAACTTGATTCTATTATTTTTAGTAAAGGGGATAATCAACAAGCATGGTTTTGTTTTATTGTGATGTGGTGTTTGTTTGGGTTTTTTTTCCCCTCTGTAAGGCCCTTTAAAAGTTTTGTTTGTAACTGATTTCCTTTTGAATACTGTCTACTTCCCTACAAGAAATTCTATCTCCTGATGGCTTCTTTAATCAAGAACTGAAAGATGGAAGCCGGCTGACCCCATTATGCGATGTTAAATGTGATTAGGAAGGATGTATGACCTCTGAACCAACCCATCCATACCTGCCGGAGCTTGTGAAAAAGGAAGCCTTCAGCAGTGGAGTTGGCACCCCTTCAGGTTGTTCCTTGGAAATGTCCTACCCTTCCAATGTGAAGAGTATGCTAATGAGCATAGCTGTTTCTAGGAACATCCTGAAATATTTTTTTTTAATGGAAATGTTTTTAGTAATTAGTGCATTCTCCTTCAACATTGTCAAACCTCCAGCTTCTTCTCTGAGTTTTTTTTTCTCTGTGCTGGACACAGGCCTGGGACTCATCCTAGACTCAATCCCTGGCTCTGCCACAGGGATTCTGTCTGGGCAGGACCAGGCCACTGTGTCAGCTGTAAGACGGCGACAACATACTTTTTATCCTGCCGCATTATCTGATCTTTCCTGCTTGTAACTGCTGTGAAGATCTGTGTGCACCTAGTACAACTGGAGGCTTTTGTTATTATCACAGTAGCTCTTTTGATAATAGAAATAAGAGTTTCTTTGTTATAAATTCTCAGCAAATAAAGATATTGGCAACTCCCTGTTTCTGTGCTGTGTTTAATTCAGGGGAGGTGATCAGTTGACCTTCTGTTGTTTAACTGTTGATTTTATGATATTGATTCACTGCATAGTTTTCTCTCTTCCCTTTCAAAAATGTGTTATCTGTTATTTTGTAAAGCAACTAATGGCATTGCTCAGGTGTAAATTTATTCAGATGAATACCTGTGTTTTGCCTAACTATATAATTGATTTGGGAAAAAGCATTCTGTTTATGTGGGAGTTATATTTTCTATGAATTAAACCTGCAAATATGTTACTGTAGCCATATTTTAACGAATCTAAGCATTTGAGTTTTTGACTGGAAGCAAGGAGGTGTTCTGGGAACAGTCGTAGGGCTGCTGGTCCCAGTGATCCCATGACCTCTGTTTTGCTGTCCAAAGCTTTGAGTCACTTTTTGAGCAGCTGACCATTTTCAAAGTCTTCACAAGAGAAAAATGAGAGCTACAAGAAAAAATGGCTCTCAGCCCGAAGAAGGCAGTGCTATATTTTTGTACTTAATGTAGCTGGGAAAGTGTGTGAAGTATGGCTGACTTGTAAGACTATATTTACAGCTTAATTTCTAAAATAGGGGGCTACCATTGTAGTCTGTGTGAGGTCGAGCAAATTGGCACTGTAAGTAAGTTTGCAATCAGGCTCACCTAAGTGAACCGAAGCATTCTTTCTTTCCTGAGAGAGGTCAGTCTCACCTTTGTATAAGATCAGCAGAAATATTTCAGTAAAAACATTGTCTGACCTTCTTGGTATTTTTCTACAAAGGGATAGTTTCTCCAGAGCTCCTAAATCTGTGTTTCTGTCTCTTACTTTTTTCAAAACTTGTATTAGTGTTGATTTCTCTGGTAAAGGTAATATGCGGGATTTTAACGAGGATGGCAGCAGTGTTTTTGTAGGTTCACAATACAAACTTGTTCTTCAGAACCTTGTGGTTTAGCTCCTGTGAGAACCTTTGAGCAGTGGAAGAGAGAACAGTGAAGAGTAAGGGAGAACGTAGTAAAACTAGAGCCAGAAAACCAGAGATCTCAGCTGGTTGTGTGCTCAGCTTTTGTTATGTCAGGGTACGATGGGCACTATAGTGCTGCTGAGCCCTAGGGGTGGGTCCAGAAGCGGCTTGACGCGTTTGTGCAGGGAAATCCTTCTCTTACTCATGAGGACAGGCTTCGGTTTGGAAAAAACTGACAGCTGTGGGCGTTTGCGTGCACTGGCAGGGTGAAGGAGGATTCATGTCTTGCTGAAACGGATCTGAAGAATCAGGCGTCCAACTGCCAAGGGCAACATGTTTGGGGTTTGCATTGTTTGTCTTTATTGTTTTGTTCAAAATGTTGCAAGATACACCTGGCAGGAGCTACCTTTTAAACTCCCACACCTATTAGGGTCCTTCCTTGTTCAAAACGCCAGCGAGCTGCTGTGATGCCTCTGGCTTTTATACAGCTTAGACAGATCTTTTTGCTTGTTTTCTGGCCGAATACCAGTATCATCTGCCACATGTACTCGAAAAGCCCTCAGACAGGAAAGAACGCTATTGAGTCAGAATACTTAAGGTGTAAGTAAGTGATAGAGGTTTGAGGAGTGAAAGCGTGAAGTGCAGGAAAGCGTGAAGCGTACATTTAAGATACTGCAGAAAGAATGGCACCAAAAAGGGGGGTATACAAGGAAGGGCGGGAGGATGACTGTCACAATAAGAAAAAGAATCTCTCATAGGTGTCTTCAGGGCAGTGGTTTCAGTATTTGTTTATACTGCTAAATGCAGGAGGACTGGGGAACGAGCTTGAATTGATCTTCTGTGTGTCCATGGTACTTGCTGCTGCACTCCCTGCTCTGCTCTGGGCTGCTCTCGCCAGCTCTTGGCCAGGCAAATCTGCTGTAGAGGAGGTAGATCTTAGCAGCGTAGGTGTTCTTGAGGCCAGGGTTTGATCTTCACTCTCCCCTGTTACACAGGATAGACATCCTCATAGAGCAGGAGGTGCTGAAACCAGTCAGAAGAGACAGTGACATCACTGGCAAGAGTTGTGGTGGAGAAAGAGGAAAGGTCAAATCTGGAAGATCTTATGAAAGGGCTGGCAACAGACTTGTGTGTGGGTTGAGGTAGATTTGAGTCAAAGATGACACCCACATTAGGGCTCTGACTAGCTAGCAGGGTGGATTTTAGGGTCCTTTGGTAAAAAGGGTGGCAAGGAGGTGGTTATGAAGGTGAGTGACTCAATTTTGGCCATGATGATTTACAGGCAATGATTGGGCAGTGCTGCTGTGTCAGAATAGGTCAATAAAAAAATGTATTTTGCATTTTCTATATATACACTGGAAGAGTGGTGCTGAGTTTTTGCCAGTGGGAGTGGATGCTCATGTTTTGAAATGTAATAGAGTTAATAAGAAGAGTTAAGTTTGTATTCATGATTGCCTTTATTTTCTTCGCATATTTGAGCATAACATCTTGGCCCAAAGCATAATAAAGTTAATGTGACGGTAAGGAGTTGAAGACTGTGTAATAGGAGATGCTATGAATAGTGGCAACATGGTCGAACTTCTTAATTTTTTTAGTTGCCTAGTGTAGTTGTACTGATACTTGTCTCACATTTTGTATTATTTCATAATTTTTATTTTTCTAGTGTTTAAAACACGTAGGTATTCATTTATAACACACTGCTGTGGTATCTTTTTAATGATTGCGTTGCAGATCTTTGTTTAATAGTTAAAATGCTAAATATAGATAAAGCTCAAACACAGTATTTTTATGTCAGCCCATAGAAGCTCCATATCCATCAATTAGTTAAATAGAGATAAGATAATGGTGAAATACCTTAGCTATACAGCTATTGCTTCATATTTAAACACCTCCTAGAATGACTTGAAATAACTGATTTGTTTTGTTTTAAGCTGTAGTGGTGTGGGTGGCTATGCATAAAATTTATTTTCCATACCTTTTTTTTGGTGTGTTTCAGGGGAAGGTCCACCTTGAGCTGAGACTGAGTGAAGTCATAACAGACACCGGTGTCGTCTGCCATAAGCTTGCAACACGGTAGGATTTGAACCGTAACTGCAGAGTTAGGAGCAACACGCTGATTACAGATGGTGTGCAATGCTTCATTTAAGAATAGCTGCAGGAATCAAAGCATTGATTGGACATTGACTGTTCTTAATCAGTGATATCCTAATGAATTTATAGGATGTGAGATTTTTTCATTTTTTCTTCTTCTCTACCTAATTTTCATTCTAAGAGTCTTAAATGTTAAAAAAGCACTTATCCCATTTAGTCATGGCATAAATACTAAAATGACACCAGAGGATAATATTAATGTCCTCCTGATTTGCATTAAGTACCTTACCAGCTCAGTAAATTTGTAGCACAACTTGTGTGGTGACAGAGCATACAGAGCTGACTTAACAAATGAAGGCCTAGCCATCAGTTATTAAAGCATTCTCAGAATCAGCCATCTGATCTCACTCAAACAAATTGAAACCTGGAAGCTGTAGGACTTAGATTGGAGTCAAGATTTCGCTTTCGTCTGAGTCTGGAAGGCCATTGCTCTCTGACCACACCAGAGCTTTTCAGGTGGCTACTTCAGGAGCAGTGGCAGAGCTGGTTGGCTTCTGTCAGGAATCTGCTGTGTATTTGACAGCAAAAGAGCTGTCAAAATCGGAGTGTTGGCATCATACAGTTCTAGCTATTTGGCAATTGTGTCAATAGAAAAAGTGCTTTGCAAGGAAAGTTCTGACCAGCCCTATTTTTAGCCCAGTATTTGACATAATTTTGTTGCTACCTGTGCTGAGGCTTTGTTAATAAGCTGTCGCAGCAGTCTTTACGTCTAGGAGCTCTTAACAAATGCAGGTGTGCCCTGTGGTTGACCTCCATCCTAGGCACACTGTGGATCTGAGGATGTGCTGGGGTATGTGATCCTGCATGCCTGTGCATACACGCTCTAGCCAGCCAGGCTCTCCCAGAGCTCTGCGAGTAGGCACGTTTGACATCTTTCTCTCTGCAGTCTGCTGTGAAGAGGCAGAGTGAGTAACAGGGATAGCCTGGTGCAAGCTGCTGTGTAGGCTCTGAGTTCCAGTGAACTTTATTAACCAGGGCACAATGCTGCTGGAACACGGCTGTACCTCTTTCAGAACAGAAGTTGCTATGTCAGTGTAGCTGTGCACTGCCTGGAGGGCCCGGCCGTCCTTTACCTACTACCTGAGGACTCTCATTGTGCCATTTTCCATTGTGCAGTTTGAGTAGGACCAAGTGATGGTGATCATGTGCATTCTGAGAAACCAGGGTTCAAACCTGCGTCTTCAAAGTCCTAGGCTGGCACCTCCCGTTGAAGTGTGATTTGTATTGCTGTACGTTCTAGGGCTTTGCAGGGGAGGGGGAAATAAAAGGTGAGAAAATAGTTTCTTGTCTTTTTAACCCACTGTATCTCTGCCATGTGAGGTGTGTGTGTAGGACACACAGGACAGTGAGCTTATCCCTAAGCTTGGGCTGTCCTCAGAGCAGGCCTGGAGAATGCTGTGCTCAGAGAGGGAAAAGGAGCACAGTTGTCCTGAGTACCAGGTATTTTTTGCTATGGCCTTTCTGGGGGTGTGTGATGCTCTCCTTAGTGGTATGATACAGAAAGAAAGGCCTTTGTCCATATCCTTCAAACCCTAATTGTGGGTTAAGATAATGATGACTGTGATGCCTGGGACTCTGCGAACATAAACTGGAACATCCTTCCCCTCCACCATGGTCTGTTTGGAATAGTTAGGTAATATACTGAAAGACCTTCAGAAGCATTTGCCTCGCTTTGTTTTGTTCTGAGAGAGTATGCCATGCCACAGCCAGCTTTCTTGTAAAGGTTTTGCCTACAGTTAAATGAGACCTGGTGACATTACAATACCAATGGATTTTTCAGTGAAATTCTTGAAATGCTAGAAATAGGTGTCTGAAAAGGTCCTTCTTAACATGTAACACATGCAGCTTCTTGCTTCATGAAAAGCAATAAGGCAATGACAACTTTAACGCTATGGCAGCGTGCAACATGTTTTTCTACCTTTCTGTTCATTTGACCAGACAGGTTTTAAATCTTCATTACATTTTTTTTGCCTATATGGCCTTGTTTTAAAGCCTGTTTTGTTCACTTTCCACAATGCAGAGAAAATACTTAGATTGGCTTGTAACTGTAACTGTGATTTGCATTCTGTAACTCTGATTTGCAAGGTATTGTTCAGTAAATACGATGTATTAGATGAAATGCCTAGAAAAATCCTGAGGTTTTAACCACTGAATCATAATGTTCAGAGTTTATCTTGATTTAAATCCTGCCCTTGACTTTTAGATAGAAAGCTTGAAAATCAGAGCTGAGGCAAGCTTTTGTCTGCTTAACCCATCTTTCCTGCTGTCGTCTTCTGTTCTCTGGCTGACCTGGGCACTCCGTTTGGCTCGGGCTGGTTTCCACAGTTATTTGTTGAGTCGTGAGAGTAGACCTCAGCAGTTTTATATAAGATAATTGGGAAAGAAAAATATGTCTAGAGTATCTAGTTCTGTTGGTGTAGGTTTTCATGGCAGTGTGTCTTACGAGTGAGAAAGGGAACGGTGAAGTAAAAGGTTCTAGTGCTTAGGCACGTAAGAGAAGAGTGCGATGGCTAAGCAGTGGTCAGCTAAACGTCTCTGTAGCCGGAGTTTGCCAGTCGGAAGAACAGCAGAGGTAGGGGAGGGAGAACCTTTGTTATATGTAGCTCATAAGTGAAGAGCAGAGACTGGGTGTATTATGGGGGTGCAGCCTCTGAGTTTTGGGAAGGTGATCCTGTTGTGGACAGCTCATGAACTTGTTGCAGTGAGCAAGTAAGTTAAGGATGGAAAGCCATGAGCAAGAACGTAGAATCACTTAGAATCATAGAATGGTTTGGGTGGGAAGGGACCTTAAAGACCATCTAGTTCCAACCCCCTGCCATGGGCAGGGACACCTTCCACTAGACCAGGTTGCTCAAAGCCTCATCCAGCCTGGCCTTGAACCCTTCCAGGGATGGGGCATCCACAGCATCTCTGGGCAACCTGTTCCAGTGCCTCACCACCCTCTCTGTGAAGAATTTCTTCCTGATATCTAATCTAAACCTCCCTGTTTTCAATTTGTACCCGTTACCCCTTGTCCTGTCACTACAGGCTCTTGTAAAAAGTCCTCTCCCAGCGCCCTTGTAGGCCCCCTTCAGATACTGGAAAGCTGCAATGAGGTCTCCTCGGAGCCTTCTCTTCTCCAGGCTGAACAAGCCCAATTCTTGCAGCCTTTCGTCATAGGAGAGGTGCTCCAGCCCTCTGATCATCTTCGTGGCCTCCTCTGGACTCGCTCCAAGTGGTCAATATCCTTCTGATATTGAGGGCTCCACAGCTGGACGCAGCACTCCAGGTGGGGTCTCACCAGAGCTTTAATGGAGCTTTTAGCTCCAAAGATAAATGCTACCCTGCAAATGGCCTCATAGATGTACCTGGTTAAACAGTTCAGGTCTGCAAGGAGAACAAAAGCTGCTACCAGTGGGCAGCTGTTTAAAAATACTTGAGAGACACGTTTGTTTTTAAGCCCCAGAATAGCGCTTGTTTTCAAAAACACTTATGCAGGATGAATGAAGACTGGGTCTAATTAGGAAACTTTCTTACCTGTCCAGAAAATAAAGATGAGTTTTCTTACCAGCTTATCCATAGGTTTTTGCCAATGTGCCCTCTGAGCCTGGTCACATTGCTGCCACCTCTGCATTTCAGGAAGCCTCGAAAGCAGCTGGGGCATTGCTGAGCCAGCCTGCAGTTGGTGGAGCACACTGTGAACTGGATGGCCGGAGGGGAAATTTCATCTGAATGAAAGGGCAAATTAAAATTGTGAAGTGCTGAGCTCTTGAACATTAAGTAGTAGATATTTTGCATTATTTTTTGCATTATTTTAAATTGCAAAAGGCTTGTGAGCTTCTTTAGCTTCTGCAGAGGAAACAAAACAAAACAAAAAAATCAGTTTAAAAACTGTTACCTAATAGCTTTTCTTTAGGAAGCATTCAATACTTTCATTGAGCCCTAAACCACTAAGCTGTTGTGCTTCATCAGAGGCCCTAGTCTCTGCCAGCTGCTACAGCACAATCTCCTGGACTGAATCTCTGCAGAACAGATTATGAGGAGGAGCATTAGTGGATTTAGAAGTTGCATTGACAGTACAGATGCAGGCACCACAGTCAAACTTCTTGTGTCCCCCAGTGGCTCCTGCCACCATCCTCTTCATAAACCACAGCTCGTACTTCGGCACCCTCCTCCTGGCAGCTCTGCTGCCTGTGGGCTCCCTCTGTGGAGCTGCTGTGAAACCTGATGGTCGTAGGGACCGGCTTGGGCACAGTTGTCAGCTGGGTGTCCGTAAGTCTCTCGTATCCCTGTTACAGGGCTTTGGGATTCAGGCACTTGGTGTGTCGTATGTTCACGTCCTGCAGAGAGAGCAGGCCTACAGTCTGCTGAGCACAGACGTTCGCCCAGGTGCTTGTCAGATAAGATAACACTTATGGACTTTGCGGCCTGGTACCTTTGGATAACTGCACCTGTACTAACAGCTGTTGTGCCATGTAGTGAGTCATCTTGAGTGCTAGGAAGAAGTAACTCTTGTTCAGAACGTTCTGGCTTCTCCCGTCTCTGTCCTTCGCTCTCAGAAGATCTCCTGTTGTCTTCCTCCATGCTCTTTACAGCCACAGCCTTCCTGGCCCTCTGCACAGCCAGCTGCTGCTTGTTGTGGCTACCAACATCTGGCCTTGTCTTCCATTGGCTGTAAAGTGTCAAGTGGTTTCTTGTCTGTCAGAAATGTCTGTAATTTTATAAATGTTTTAAGGTACTAAGGCCATGGAAAGAAACAGTCAAGACTTTTTCCCATGCTTCCTGCTGCTTGTGTCCATACCCACCCCTTTCTGCTGACATGTGGCTCCTGGCAGCTGCTTGAGCAATGGTGTGTTTTTATTATTATTTTCCCCTTGTGTTTTTTAAGCTGAATCAGGCCGTAACTCTGTGCATCCCAGAAACTGCGCTATTATTTTTCTCTAATGAAGAGGAAAGAAGATGAGCAGCAAAGATCAGGGAAGGATGCTCTATCTACAGCTGTACCAGGTTGAAGTGTTTGAACTAGTGTATAAATGGATTGTGCGTACTCATATTCCATGAATACATGTGAAAAAGTGGCACGTGCTTCTCCCTAAAATTTTCCTGAGCCATCACTTTCCATATACAGATATTCTTCCTGCTTTATAACAGAAATACTCCAAAAGGAGTCCTAGACTTTCTGTAAACCTTTTCCCAACATTGTTGGAGCATCTTCTGCACAGCACACTTGGGTTTGGAACAGAAGGGTGGTTCCCCAGAGGCTTTAAGGCCTCTGGGCTGGCCCAGACAACACTCTCTCATCTTGCAGAGCAACAAAGGCTAGGATCAGCAGATAGTTGCATTTGGATTTATTTAATAAAGAGAAGGGCTCCTGCAGATGACTTTGTAGAAATCTGTAGGCTTCGCTCTGGTTAAGCTACTAGAGGCAACATTTAGAAGCAGTGTTCTGTATTTAGCAAGATGACATCTGACTTCCAGCATGCCTGAAGGAACAGGCCACTGAACTCCTGTTGAAAGTCAGCGTGAACTGGGAGCCTGGCTCCCTGATCTTCCTTTGAGAATTCCAGCATGTGTATGTAATTAGTCACATTGAAATGTCTGTATTTATCCAGTGTCCCCAGCTGCTCCTTCAAGTGTTGTCTTATGTCTTGTCTCTTAGGTTTAAAAAAGCTTGGAAACATCTGCTTTGGAGAGCTCCCCCGCCTCCCCCTCCCCCCCATTCAATCTATATAGCTAAATAATAATATAGCCACTGCTGTTTTTCATATGTAGTAACAGAGTTTTCCAGTAAGCAACTCATGAGTCTACAAACACATCAGCAGTGCTGAAATTTTATGTGATAAATGAAGCATTTCTAGCCCTGGTGTGGACGACATGGCTGTTCTGCATTAATTTATGAATTAAACTTCAGTGTCGTGCAACTCTCTTGAGGGCTCTCCAAGACGCATTCCAACCATGTGGAACAAAGTTAAATGGGCTGTTTGCGAGAGCAGCAGGAAAGGAAACAATAAGGAGATATGACATCCCTAAGATAAACACTTCAGGGGCCATTAAGAGAACAGTGACTGAGCTGTGGGTGTTCAAGAGCTTCAAAAGCCCTTCTGGAGAGGAAGAGGTAAGGAGGAAGATGTCATTTGTCAGGTTTGGTTTAAGCAGAAAGTCTCTGCCTAGGGGTTGGGGTGCTGGGACTTGGCGATGTTCCTCAGCCTTCTCTGCCACATGAGTAGAGCACAGAGCGTAGGGCATGGACTGGGCAGTGTCTGACCCTCCTCTCTGGCTGCTCACGTTACAGATTGGAATTTCCTTGGCCATGAGGTTTGCCGGAAGCGGTATGGGCAGCACATGGCTCGCAGGTTGGCAACCATTGCCCTAAATCAGTCTGACTTTATGTAACTGTTTAAAATTCTCTTATGCAATGTGGTGTTTCTGAGGTTAAGGTTAATGCTCCATTTGGAAAATCTTAGAGAGTCAGCCTCTGTTTTGGTAGTCACAGCTCCTGAAGGGCAAAGCCACATATATCACGTCTAGTCAGAAGGGCTGAGATAATGGTCATCTGTGGTCTAATATAGGCATCCTAATCTAAGAGTAAGAGGAAAACATGATCCCATGTTGTCTGGTGAAGGTCTGCTATGGCCACATGTGACTGCATTTGGAGACACCTTGAAAAACTACAAGAGTGCAGCTAGCCCTTCAATCATGGAATATATTTAAATGCTTTTGTCTAAAATTAAAACATACAAGCATCATCCTTGAGTCATCTGAGAAATAGGCATCCTAATCTAAGAGTAAGAGGAAAACATGATCCCATGTTGTCTGGTGAAGGTCTGCTATGGCCACATGTGACTGCATTTGGAGACACCTTGAAAAACTACAAGAGTGCAGCTAGCCCTTCAATCATGGAATATATTTAAATGCTTTTGTCTAAAATTAAAACATACAAGCATCATCCTTGAGTCATCTGAGAATTCTCCTTTACTAACTAGCTTGTTTCCTGCTTTTCTTGTTTATGTTGGAGCTCATTTACTTTCCTGGAGATAACTATCTTCATCAGGTCCCAGGAATAGGTAAAGAAGCTGTGCAAAAGGTTGGATTAAAGAGAGAACTTGGAAATGCATGGCTATATTGTATCTATGGCGCTGAAGACCAATTTTTGCCTGCTTTCTATCATGGTTCTCCCTCTGATGCTGATAAGAGTAGAAAGCAGGCGTGCAGAAAGGGCAGCCAGCAAACTTTTAGATAACTGCTTTCTGTGCTGTTTTGTGATGTATCTTTTTTTCTGAATGCCATTTTAATGCAGAAAACCTTTGGACCCATTAGCTTGATGTAATTTCTTTAACCTGTCCTAGCATTCCAGTTTAATAGGTGGTGGTGGCGTGTGGTCACTAGTTACTTGTCAGTGTTTGCTCCTCTCGAGGAGGTAGCGCCAGGCTGAAGCTGGCAGTGGGTGCTCTTCTTGTGATGTTACAGGTCTCAGCGCTTTCAGGATGGGTCCCTGAGCCACTCTGCCTCTTGGGTTTGCTGCTTCTGGGTTTAGAGAATGTACATTTATGTGTTGCTTTAGAGAAGTTTCTACTCCGTTGCAGTGACATACATCACACAGCCAGCTTTCAACTTGCTTCAGGGTGAAATGAAGCTTATTTTTCTGCCTGAAATATGAGCTGAATCAGTTAGGAAAAAAGATGGTATTGCTGACTACTAGCAGGTCAGTTTAACGTATCCATCAATCAGGTCACCTCGTAATATTTTGAAAACTTTCGACTTCTGTTTGCTGCTTGTAGGGAATGCTAATAAGGTCATAAAAGTGGTTTTAAGGCTTCGTTTTCAATAAACTCATGCATCTATTAAATGTGTCTCAATCTCCTTTCTCTAGAGAGCATACCCTGCATCAAACTTCGCCTTTTCCTGCAGGATTGCATCTTGGTCGTGCTTTTAATCTTGTGTGTGTTTCATAACAAACTGGTTGGGGAAAATCGCTCAGAGATTAAATCACATAGTATCTGGTATTTTTATCCTGTAGTGCTGCAATACTGTGGGTTTTGGGGAGTAGGGAGTGGAAGAGAGAAGGAATGGATATGTATCTCTGTCCAAGGCTTTAGTATAGTAGTACATGGAACTTTTTTCCTCCCTCCCAGCTCTGGTAACTTTGAGGTTACACTGCCTGCTGTTTAACTAGTTCTCTCCCCTTTGCTTCTCCGTCCTCACCAAAACTTCTCTTGACTGTTTTGTAGCCGAAATCAGGTTTTAATTGCTCACTCTCCATCAAAACTCCCCTTATCTATAAATACCACCTCCTCCTGCTGCCAGATCTTCTACTAAATGAAGTTTCAGTTTCACCATTTTTTTGGTTTTGTAGTCAGTAGTTTCTTGCTGCTTCTCCTCTGTTCATGAAATTCTTTTACTCAAAATGCACCTGGGTCGGGGCAATCCCAAGCACAAGTACAGGCTGGGTGGAGAGTGGATAGAGAGCAGCCCTGAGGAGAAGGACTTGGGGGTACTGGTGGATGAAAAACTGAACATGAGCTGGCAGTGTGCGCTGGCAGCCCAGAAAGCCAACCGTATCCTGGGCTGTATCAGGAGAGGTGTGGGCAGGAGGG
>NW_010252350.1:15924-51338 GCF_000690775.1 Eurypyga helias
GTGTGGCCAGCAGGTCGAGGGAGGGGATTCTGCCCCTCTACTCTGCTCTTGTGAGACCCCACCTGGAGTGCTATGTCCAGCTCTACAGCCCTCAACATAAGAAGGATATCGACCTGTTGGAGCAAGTCCAGAGGAGGCCACGAAGGTGATCAGAGGGCTGGAGCTATGGAGAAAGTCTGAGAGAGTTGAGGTTGTTCAGCTTGGAGAAGAGGAGGCTCCAGGGAAATTTAGACTGGAGATGAGGAAAGAGTTCGTCATGGAGAGGGTGGTGAGGCACTGGAACAGGTTGCCCCGAGAAGCTGTGGATGCCCCATCCCTGGAAGTGTTCAAGGCCAGGCTGGATGAGGCTTTGAGCAACCTGGTCTAGTGGAAGATGTCCCTGCCCATGGCAGGGGGGTTGGAACTAGATGGTCTTTAAGGTCCCTTCCAACCCAAACCAGTCTGTGAGTCTAAACCACAAACCACTGTCGTCTTACCTGTAATCCTAATCAAGAGCAACTTCTTCAGTTAGACCCTTTGGCAGCAGAACATATTTTGAAGTGCATTTTGAGATTCGTCATCACATGTCTCTGAAATATGTATAAAACTGCGTTTGTAATTCAGCACTGGAATGGAACTCTTCTAAGTCAGTCTGTCTCAGCAGTAAATGCTGCTGTTTAAGTAATGCAAGGGTACTTCCTGTTTTCACAGGGTAAACATAATCTGAGATTATAAACAGAAGCAGATTATTGAAGCAAAAATCCTTTTGATAAATGATTTTTAACTTTCCATGTGCTCGGGGGTGATTTGAGGGCATTAGAGAGCATTCCTGTAGTATCCATACATGTAAGAGATCCATGGATTTTGTGAACGGTGAATGGTTAACACCTTGGATATGCTGACAGTAACCCAAACATCTGCAGTTTTTCCTTCAGTGATCACCATTAATCATGATCCGCATCAAAAGGCTCTTTAGAGTATATGGTATTTAGCATAATACAAAAGCGTGTTTGTGTTGTTTCATTCCGAATGACTGTTGGAACGTTTGTGTTTCATTCCGAATGACTGTTGGAATTCCTACAGCCTCAGTGGCAGGCACCATCCAAACCCAGTGCTGGTGAAGTGTCTCAAGGAGCAAACTTACAAATCGCACTTTTTTCTGCAAGTTTTTAATCTGTTGCTCCAAAAACAATACTTGCCAAGGTGGTTTTTAGGTAGCAGAACAGGGAACTGGGGACATCAAGGTATGATAGGGAAAAGGGAAGTCGCAGGGCCCCAGGTGTTGAAGTTGGGGTATTTTTGCAAGTATAAGGAGAGTAAAGACATGGTACACAATGCATAGGAAATGCCCTTCATTAACTCTATTGTTCACAAAACTGTTTGTTGAGAGGAAGTTGTTAGGAGAAGTCTGACAGGCTCTGTGGCAATAATGAGTTTCTCTTTTCCTACTGCATCCGGATGAGCTAGAAATCGTGTTAATGTTTCTGGGTACGTTATTGTACTGGGACTGCAACTGGTTATGTACAATAACCAAGTTCTTCCCAGAGTCCATAGTGCTAAAATCTCCAGGTATCTACTGTACTTCCTCCCTGCCCTGCTTCTTGGTGTAAACCTTTGGCTGGGATGGCATTTTCTGGCATTTTCAGTCAGAGTTGGTTGTGAAATATTTCATCTGTGTTACTAATTATGTATTTGTAACATACAAAGCACTTGTGAGTGGAAAAGATTAAAAATCTTCTAATATACATTTTTAATTTAATAGGACTTTGAGATCAGTCATTTTCACTGCCCCGCTCTTTTCCTTCCCATTGTGCAAGGTAGTTTGCTAGTTCCTCCTTTAATCATTTTGTTCTCTCAGACACAAAGACAAAAGGGAAATATTTTGAAAGGAAATGTGAGATAGCATTCGAACAAGCGCAGAAATTGGCAAGGAGGCTGTGCTTTTGGAAGCAGTATTGTCTGCAATTAATTTAACTCATTTTACAGTTGACTTGCTTCCAAGCTGATGGTTTTGTAACAATTCCTTACAAGCTTCAAACAGAAGCAAGAATTCAGCTAGGCTCTGTACAGCTGCAGAGGCACCCACTGCCCGTGGCATTACCCTTCTAGTTTGATGGTCACCGCTGTATTGTCCACTTCCCTGCCCTGGTCGCCTAAACGTTGTGCCGGTGAGAGGTGGCACGGTGCGATGGCTGGCTCATGCTCTCTGTGTACAGTTGAGTCAAAGGGTACAGGGAATCGCTGAACCACCATGCGCAGCCCCTTCCTCCCTGGGGACAGCCAGTGGCTACTTCTCTACACGGCCGCTGGATTTAACAAAATTCGTAGAACCGGGGTATGTTTTGAGATCTCTACCACTTTCTCTAGTTTTGTGGTAATCACCAACTGATTAAAAAAAAAATCATCAGTGGGAGATTGATGGCCAGATGTAGACAGAAAGCATTTTCTCATAAGCCAGTTTCTTTAGGAGACCAGGCTAAAAAGAATGCTGTTAAACTCAGAACGGTTCATAGAAAAGCTACGGAAAGAATTGAAGACCTGGTAAATGAGTTTCACAGTGAGCAAGTGTTTTGATTTATGCAAGAAAAAGTTCAAAGTGATGAAACCGCAGCATGCATGATATTCAGAGGAGACTCTGTGTGGTTACTTACTACCACAGGGATAGAATCTTAGAATCACAGAACGATTTGGGCTGGAAGGGACCATAAAGACCATCCAGTTCCAACCCCCCTGCCATGGGCAGGGACACCTTCCACTAGACCGGGTTGCTCAAAGCCTCGTCCAGCCTGGCCTTGAACACTTCCAGGGATGGGGCATCCACAACTTCTCTGGTTGGAATCTAAAGGCTAATCTAGTGGGAAGCAAGTAGTAAAACACCTTTTTTTTGAGTCATGATCATCAATCAGTGAACAGTTTTCTGTAGAACATTGTAAAGATATCTTAATCATTGAGTCTTTTGAAATATCTTAATCGTTGTGTGAGTCCTTTGAGTTAAACCTCGATTTCTTTCAAGAAGGTGCCCTGGAGATGCAGTCAACATCATGAACTTGTTGCACAACTTGACTGGGTGAGAGCTTTCATCACTGTCTTGAAGGAAGCCAGACTAAGTGATCCCAATGATCCCTTTTAGTCCCAGAATACAAGGAGAAACTTAATGCAAGTGTGAACTGTTTGTGCAATAACTGGAATTATAAAGCTGATGTGGGCTACTAATTACAGCTGGTTATACCAGAATGCGTACCTGACCATGCCCTTATTTGCATCATGTTTTTCCTTAAGAAGATCTGAAGTGACAAGACACTAAAACCTTAAAAGTGCTTACTTTGCATTCTTTTTCATCACTAGGGATCTTAGTGCTATACAAACAAAAGTATACCTGCCACTGGGTGAGGCAGAGCCTTCTTTGGATGGGATGTCCTAGGTTTTAACTGAACGTAGGACGGAGTGACCTTACAGGATAGAAAGTAAAATGGGATGCTGTTGCAAAGTCTGTGCCTTCCTCTCCAGGCATCTTCTGGGTATTGTTCTGTGATGACTCAGTACTAGGCCATCACTCAGAAAAGTCTAAATCATGTCATGGTGTTTTGTTTTGTTTGGTTGGTTTTTGTCCTGAAACACTACCTGTAGGACAGTATGTCTATATGTTTTTAGAGGAGAAAGCATCAGGCAGGATCATTCCAGGTGGGTAATTTCTCAGAAATTGTGGAGAGTCTTAGGAGTCTGGTGCTTTACAGTTGTTGTGTTGCAGAGAATGATGCTTTATTAAGAAGGTTTCACTGCTAATGGAAGGTTTTGTCTGCAGGACCCACTTTGCACAGAATGGCCCCCAAACACCCCTTCTGCAGTTCCTGCATTACATTCACAGTGTGATCCTCTAGGCACAGAACCCTACAGCACATCTCCAGGGGAGATGGTCCCTTTCTTTGATGAAACTTATAAGGGGGAGGCTCTAGCAGGAGCAAGGGCACCAACAGTCCTAATGCTATAGCCTGTAATGATAAAAAGAGACGTTGAGGAGGTTTTTTCAGTTTATTTCATGGGAAAGTGTATTACAGAATATGCTTTTTGACACTTGTGATTTTTGGGATGGATCTACCTTAGAGTAAAAAAAAAAAAAAAAATCTAGGTGAATGAAACTTAACAAGCCTGATCTGTGTGTTGCTGCTTGGAGTACTAAAGACGACTCCACGGTTCTGCTTCCTGCCTTTCACAAACATGGTGTATATGAATGCTGATTTGGAGTGAACATTTCTGTACTTTGTTTTTTAATAAAACAGAGTTTTTGAGGATATAATGCCTTGATTTTACTTTTGAATACCTGATAGCATGTGGTTTTCTTTTTCTTACCATGCCCTGCTTGATTACTGCATTGTCTGTAACCACGAGGAGATATGTTAGCATCTTCTCAGTTGCATAAATCTAGACAGCATCAAGTTACTGATACTGTTTCTTGAATTCTGGATGGGGACATTTTACAAGGGCCTGTAGTGACAGGACAAGGGGTAAGGGATTTAAACTGAAAGTGGGGAGGTTTAGATTGGACGTGAGGAAGAAATTCTTTACAGAGAGGGTGGTGAGGCACTGGAACAGGTTGCCCAGAGAAACTGTGGATGCCCCATCCCTGGAACATGCCCCATCCTTGGAAGTGTTCAAGTCCAGGCTGCAGGAGGCTTTGGGCAACCTGGTCTAGTGGAAGGTGTCCCTGCCCATGGCAGGGGGGTTGGAACTGGATGGTCTTTAAGGCCCCTTCTAACCCAAACCGTTCTGTGATTCTATGATGAATTCCAGTTGGAGAGCATTTTCATGTAAACTGTGACACAATTTGTATAACCTTAGCCCAGTTCTGTTATCAAAATTATTTCATTGCATCAGCATTACTTTGGGACTCAGTTGGCAATTGCCATCAGGCTTCTGTAGTGGTGATGAATCAGCTTAATTTGAATTCCTTAATGAAAGTATTGCATGTGTAGGAAAGGTTGCTGCCCTTTAATAATAAGTATTATTAATCAAGATCCCAGATAGTCTGATTATTCACGTAAATGTAATCAAGAGTTATTCTGAGTTGATTCACGTCGTGTTTTTAAAGCATTGAAGGTTCCACCTACCTCAGGTGTGCCAAGGCGTGCCCAGTACAGAAGGTTGTAGCCTTCATGTAGTGTTTGAAGGCACCTTTGACTGTTTTCTAGTCCACAAATAATTGCTACTTTTCTTTTTAAACTGTAAGCGCTTTTGTTTTGTTGGGTTTCTTTGGTTTGTTTTTTGTTTGTTTTGTTTTCATTTAAAAAGTTGTATTTGCTACTACAATACATCAAGCTAAATACATGATGTGAGAATCTGTGAGAGAGTCTTCAAGGATTTATTTGGTAGATAAATGATCATCCTTGGACTGAGTAAGGATGAGAAGCTGGCTTTGTTTTCATTTGGTTGGTGTCATGGCTCATATTCAATCATCTTGTTCCCTTGCCTTCCCTTCCCGTGTGCATCCCCATCACCCAAAAGTTGTTGGGATTTGATCCTGAGTCTCAGCTGAGGTATTCCCTTGGCCCAAGAGTTCTGGCTTATTGTGTCCCATGGTTCAGGTGTGTTGTGGCATGGGAGTTAGACGCTTTCCTCCAATGGACTGTACTTCATGCTCTCCTGGTTACAGGTGTCTTATCTGTTTAGGTCCCTTACTAGCATGTCTGAATTTTTATTAGAAATATTACCATCTATGGCCTGCTTGGGATAGTTGTTTGGCTTGGCTATACTCAGTTCTTAGAAGGAAACCCTTACTCACTAGTTAGATGGAAACCCCCTAGGTAAGTTAAAGACATGCTGCTTCCGTTTTGTTTCTTACAGTTGAATACCCACCCCACACCCTGCCCCGGGGTGCCCTATTTCCTTGTCTTTGTCATAGTTCTTTAAAGCTTCTGGTTTTAGTCTGTTCCTCTCTTATCTTTTTACTTACTTCATAATCAGATCCCTGCCAGCAGGCTCAAAAGCTTTTTCTTCGGGTGATTTTGTGGGAAATATTGCCCTGCCAAGTATCACGCTTCGTCTTTGGGATGAATTTCAGTCATTCCAAAACTACCTTCTTCATTTTCTCTTCTTTCTTGTCATACGGTGATCAATCCATCTGGTAGTTGTAGATACTTGTGGTCCCCACATGCTGGCAGAGGGGAAGAGTCGGGACATGCTCATGCAGCTCATGTTGTTGATGTGCTCGCGTGTGTACCCAGCGACATGCAGGCGCTGCCTGGAAGGGAGCGCTGGTGCTGTGTGTGGGCATCGCCTTCCTGGGAGCAGGTTAAACTTGGACAGGCCTCAAGTCAGAGATCACTGCAGTTTGCTTTCCATAAACCCTGTGTATCCCATATAGCACACTGACTGTCTTCCTGAGACCAACCTGCATTTCCAGGCAAAGAAAAATAACAGGGGAGATATTTCCGTCACTGGCTGACCTCATTACGTAGCCATAATAGCCTGTCTGTGTCGGACTCCCATGCTGCCTTTTGGCCTTTGCTCTTCTTTCTTTTCTTATCTGCCTGTACAGACAGTATCTCATTGCTTCCATTTAGTACTGCTGTAGGCCACAGTCAGCTCAGCTGAAGCTGTAGTCTGGGCTCTAATCATTTGCTGCGTATTGTAATTGGTGTCGTTTTGTGCTTCACCCCTCTCGCATTCCTCACCACGCTGCTTTAACACAAATGCTTCTGCAACTGCCTTGATATGTTGACCCATTCCTTGGCTTCCTGCCCTACTGCATCAAATTCAAAGTTCTTCACTCTCCCTACAAGGACTAATACAGGTCTGTCAGTAAGCAAATTTATCCTTTCCTCATTGTACCTCTTCTGTTGTGTTCCTGTTACCGCATAATTTTTACATACTTCTTGCTTTGCTGCAACTTGCATTTGGGTCTTCTGTCTCCTCTAAAAATCAGTGTGTGCTAGAAATAACTCCTTTTCCTTACTTACCCTTTCTCTTTACTCTCCATCATTCAGCTATCGCTCCCTGTTAATAACTGGGGTTGCAAGTCTGAGACCAAGGCAGGAGGAGATGAAGATGTCGGTGCCGGTAATAGTCACTAAATCAGTGCCATTCAAAATTTCAGCAAGCTTGTGTCTTTGTTCAAGGCCTCAGGGCACTGTCACAGAAGATAATTTAACCATTTTTTATATTAACCTAACTAAAAACTTTTTTGAAGTGGCTTTTAGGAAGCTTGCAACTCTTCTGTAATTGCCTCACAAACAGGCTTAATGGGTAGTGGATTCATTCCTTGTCCTGTGAGAACAGGATGGCTGACACCCACTTTTTAGTCTGCTCTCTTTATTTAGTACAGAGTACAGATGGTACTCTCTCAATGTGTGGCTTTAAAAGTCTTCCTAGAGCTGATATTGGGAAGCAAATTGGATGTTTTGAACTGCAGCATGGAGGACAGCTCCTATATTCATAGCAGAAAAAAGTCCCTGTGATTTCTCAGCTATTAAGAAATATTTAGATGTCTACTGACACGAGACAATTCTGCAGTTTTTTTTTGAAGTGATAGAGGTTTTAGGGATGCGTATGTATTGACAGTACTTTTTCCTTATATTTAATGAAACAGGTTTTTTGCATTGTCTGTAGTTTTACTGTAATTATTATTTGATTTAGATGGGGGAAGCAGGGGTTGTGCTCACTTTCATTTGCTTTCTGTATATTCTTGATTGGCTTTGTGTGAATATTTGTTCCTGTTTTTCTATACAGTATCTTCAGTAAATACCTGGGAAATAAACTATTGCTCGAACCCCAACATTAACAGTCAATTCCCCTTCCTCTGCTCTGTCTGAAGGAAATCACTGTTAACACTCTTGTGCTAACAAGAATTGTGCGTGCGTGACAGAAATGTTGCACATACAGGGCTTTCCAGTTAAGACCAAATGCTAATCTGGGTGCTGCATGAGGCTGCAAAAAGTGTTGTTAACAGGAAGGCACCTGTGTTCAGGATAACACCAGTTTAAGAACATCTTTAAGTGTTTTTCTGGACTGCAGCTATTCTGAACTCAGCTGTGAATGGGGAAGAAAAAGCAGGATTGATTTGGGGTTGCTGCTATAATCTCAAGAGTTTCAAGGTTTCTGTTGTGCTGTTGGTGTGGAGGCTTTGGAGGGTATTTTCAAGAGAAAAATCAAAATACTCGTCTGCACAGCCTGTTCCTCTGATCTACGTAAGCTCTATCTAGATTTCAGACACTGAAATGGCGGTGGTTTTGACTCCATCATGTACCTCGTATGTAACTGTTTCGTAGCTGATGCATCCAGTGCTGCACAGCCTTTATTTAAGGGAATGCATGCAGAGTGAAATGCTGGTCTCAGGTGAAGCTGCGCTCTTCGGTTGAATGGTACAGGATTTTATTTAGTGCCACAGATCTTTGTGACAAAGTGAATTGTCATGTGGGGGAGGGGGCGGAAATGGGTCCAGTTAAGCATTAATCCTCTCAGAGGTTAAGGGCATGGCAAGGGTTTTCTTGTTTGTAAGCCAGAACATGCTTGTTTACCAAAAAAACCCACAAAAGGAGGAGAGTATCATCCAAAGAGGATAGGGTTCTGCTGGAGTTCCTAAAGGACAGTGGTTTCCCGTGAGAGGCAGTAGAAGAGGTAGAGGGACAAATTGGAGAGTGGCGGTGCGGCTGAGGATTGGGTAAGACTCTGGTTTTAGGTTTCCTGGAGGGATGAAAAAAATGTAATGGAGAAATGGCTTGAAAAATCATGATGATAAAGTAAGCATGGATGTCATTTGTTCAGAATGGATGTTGTTCCGTCCTTTCCTTTCCCTGGTTCCTTCTACCAGGTGTGGTCAGCGGTCACCAGACACTACACGGTGCTGAAACGTTTTTTTGTCTGGGTGGGACGATAAGATGAAGGTGAACCAGGGACCATCGCTGGGCAATCCCCAGTGTGTCAGACCCGCTTTCAGAGGAGACTGGTCTGTTCCCAGTACAAAAAAGCATGCAGATGAGAAGAATAATAGGAAATTTTGTTTTGGTACAAGTCAATCACTTTCAAAGTCAAGAAATGGGTACTTTTGAAATCTTCGTTTACTAGAGTTCACTTACTGGGAGTGGTTCTTTGGCTTCAGATGTTTATCCAGAGGGCAAAAGCTTGACTCAGTACATGGATGCAGTATGGCTAGCCGCCTTCTTCCTTATTCCTGTGGGACAGAGGCAAGGCGGAGTATGGATCGGTAAAGAAATTTTGAGGAGGTTGGGGCATAATTATCTTAGTATTTTTGATGATGGAGGCAGAGTGTGTGTAATTTAAAACCAGGATTTTTTTAAAACCAGGATAAATTCAGAAAATTTTCGCCTTATTCCAGAAGAAACAGGCCCCTTGGTCAGCCTCTTGGCAAAAGAGAGTTGTGTGTTTATGTTAAGGCCTGAGCGGATATGAAGTGCAAGGTTTGTCTGAAGGTGCATTAACAGCAGTTCAGATGCAATGTTTGGTCAGACCAAAGCCCAGGACGCTGTCTCTGAGTAGGAGATGAAGAATTTTGAGAGTAGTCATACGGTGATACACTCTCCAGGCCTCCAGAAACTTAGGATTCAGGGAATTTCTGAGCTGGACATAGTGCCAGCAGGGTACACACAGAAGTCTGTCACGCAGCATTACCTCAAGGTTTCTCTCAAACCACAGGGAGTGAGTAAGGAACTTGGAGCATAATGCAAGGCTGCACTGAAAGAAAAGGACATTCAAGAATGAACTGAATTTGGCAAGGAAAGAAGCGCTGATTCTTCACTGTCAGACTAGACAAAAAGACTGGACTACTCTATTATGAAGTTAAAGATTAATAGTCTATTTTATGTGCCCCAAGAAGCCCATTCACAAAGGGAGACTATTCAGAGGTGCTCCATAACTCCTGGAAGACAAAGTAGACATGTTACAAGATGATCCTGTAGTCAGTAGGAGGAGGGCAGATACAGATCCAGAGTATTACATACCCAGCGCTGGGGGATGTACCCTACCAAACAAGTACTTAGCATCAGCCAAAGATGCATTTTTTTTGGATGACAGTTATGACAAATCTGCCACAAAGTTTGCTTTTAAGTTGATGTTTCTCTGCCTGGTCAGGCTTACCACACAAAGTACTGAGTGTTCAAGTAGTAATTAGATCACTAATGCAAGCAAGGAGGAGGAAGTCTCTTGTCTTTGGCATGATGCAAGAAGAGCCCAAGTATGGCCAAGAAATACAGGGCACATGAGATGGGACAAAGCCTCAAGATTAAGAAAGGAAAGAGAGGTGGAATCAAGTGGAGGCTGGAAATAGAAGATTAATGAGATACGCCAGTAAGCTTACCAAGTGTTAAGATTGATCTCAGGAGCACAGTATGTATGTGAACGCAGTTAAAAATACATGGATTATATACAGTGATAGAAAGCAAGATTGTGTAGCAAGAAAGATGTATTTATTTTCTGTTGAGGGCTCACAGTGAGAAAACACTGATTTGAGAAAAGAGAATGGGAACGGTGTGCTGTTCCCTACTCTAGGTTGAAACTGGGGGAAGAACTGAGCCTGACTGGGTACATTGGAAGTGATTTAGTCTGGAAAGAACGATGAATATGGATACACATTTTTAAGAACAGCCCTGTAGCCTTTCTGCTTTCTCTGTGTCCGTTTTTGCACGGGTTATCCATTCTGGCACAGAAGGATGCTGAAGACACATGTGCATCCTGAACTAATCAGAAAGCCTCTAATTTTCAAATAATTTTTGCGATTCCAAGGAAGAGGTGTGGAACGCCCACAGGCTTGGATCATCCTCATGGCGCTCGCCTGCGAAGCCCGGTTTTGAGCGTGGTTGCGTAGGGGTTGTCTCAAAGGCTACAGCCTGCAGCTCTTAGCTGGCAGCCCAGATGCAGAAGGAATGCTTGTACTGTCAGATGTGAGCTGCTTAGTCTTTGTTGAAAAATCTTTTCTCAAACCCTTCTCCCCCTGCCTCCCTCTCAACTTCTATAATCATACAAAGGCAAAGAGGGCACGCTCATGGTGTGTTTGGGTTTGAGGTTTGCTTTTAGCCTCTGGGAATTTTCCATAGCTTATTTAACTCCTGTGAAGGTTTGGTCATGAACCACACTGAAAACTGAAATGTCTTGTTCCTTGAAACCTGTTCATTTTATGAACCACGAGCAAGACGCAGGAGGCGGCTGCGCTGGGAGCTCTCCCCTGTGACCCAGAAGCAACCCTGGCCCGGCCCAGCCCAGCCCGGCTGGCTGCGAGGGATGGCTCACCCGGCTCCAGACACCTAATGATCACACGCTACCAGTTGGGCAGAACAGCTTCTAGCAGCCACCAGACATTTTTCCTCTGGGGCCTGATGAGGCGACTTGTAATTCCTGAATAATCTTGATTGCCTAGGCTTTTTTTCATTATCCTAGTATGCGTATGTTGAATTAATTCTGCAGATGATTAGAGCAAAGGCGTTTCATTTTTGCTGTCTTTATACACCGCTTCCCAGCGTGCCCCCTCTTCCCCCGAGATTATACCTTTGTTATACTTTCCTTTGCATATGTTTGTCCGTCTGATCCAGGTAGGAACTGTCAGTCTTAATAATACGACACCTGTGTGGCAGAGCTGGAGCTCCATTTTATCATGTCTCTGAGCAGCTGCCATTCCGTTCTAGCTCTTTTCTTGGTTGCTGGTTAAAGCCAGTGTGTTGTACCAGGCCGGGAGAGGAGCAGTGTTAATTTATCTAGCAACTTTCCCATGACTGAAGAAAATGGCTGCAACAAAAGAAGCTGTTGGATTGCAGTTTCCTCCAGCTAATGAGGATTTACCAACATGAGTTGGCCAGACCTGTGCCTTGTTGAATTTTATTCTCTCCCTACAATGCTTAGTAAGATACAAGAACCAGAAGGAGCCTCTCCCCAGACATAGCCTTCCTTCCTCAAAATCCTGAGTCTTCAGTCTTTTGCTTGCTTTCTCCAACATCCTTAAACAATAACCACTTTTAAATTACCTGACACACTTTGTGTGACATGCTTTGTCTGTTTCCTGTTTTCCCACGTTTTGTTTCTTTCAGGATTGTTTTTGCTTTTTCTATTCCAACTACACACAAAGAAATATCTTACTCTTAGGTCACCCTGACTGTATGAGAACATCTGCGTATTGGTGGGGTTGGTATGTTTGTTTGTTTCCCCAGAGAACATAAAAACTACCCTACTGTGTTAAATGCCCCTCTAGTCTAGCCTTATACTGTTTCTGATATTTGCTGGTGAGTGATGCTTCACATATGGTATGATTTGCTCCACTGTTACACCCTCCTGAATCAGCTTTGGGCTTTCCTGAGCTGGAGGAGGCTTCTGGACCATTAAGATTTAGTAGCTGCCTACCAGCCTACGCTCCATGAGTTTGTGTAGTCCTGTTCTGAATCCATGTATCCTTTTGGCCTCCTCGACATCCCATGGCAATAAGTTTTGCAATTTCATTATGCATTGTGTGAAAAACTTACTTCCTTTTGTTTATTTTAAACCTGCCGTCTGGTAGTTTCATCATGTGCCCCTTAATTCTTATGTTGTGAGGAAACATTTTTCACACCGTTCATGATTTTGCAAGCTGTTAATGAATGGGATAACTTCTGTTTTCTGAGCTGGAGAGTACAAACCCAGGAGAGCTGTGAGTGATTAAACACCATCCTGTTGTTCTTCTTCATGTTTTGTAGAGCACGCACAAGTCAAGATGCAAGTCCCTAATGATTTATGTTGCTGGGTTCTTTCTGAGCAGCTAATGGTACTCCTTGTGTTTTTAACCATTGCTGACAGTTGAGGTGATAACGACAGAGGACTATCCACAAAAAAAAAACATAAAAAATTCTTCTATGTGGCAATATGAGACTAGATCCTATCATTGTATATGCGGGTAGTTAGGGTATGCCTGTTTTTGTGTGGGGGTAACTTCACGCTTTCTGTCATTCAAATTCATCTGTGATTCTGTGTAGTGATTCATAACCTCTGCATGTCCTCGAGTGTGGAACATGCTGACTGGGATCACTTTCTATTGTCTGCGTATTCTTGGAAGGAGTGCTTTTATTGAAACAAGAGTCGTGCTCTCTCTGAACATGCTTTCTCTGTGTTTAAATTTCACATAGTTCTTCCTGCGTGGATGAGTGCTGGCTTGGAAACCATTCATCAACAATAGAAAATGAGCAGACTGTTATGAAGCCATTGACTTCCTACTTCATTTTAAGGAGCTTCCAGGCTGCCTTAAGGAAGCAGTGGAAGGGGTGTGGGGGGGTTGACACTGACACTTGGTGTGCAGTTCTTCTGTTCAAACGGGAATCTGTTCAAGCCACATCTGCTATGCTAGAAGAATTACCAGCAGTCTTGTTGTAGTTCACTGGCAAAATGTTTCTGCTGTGAGTATAGTTGTATTAGGGTGAAGACCCCTAGGAGGAAAGCGGTCTGTGCTTTACTCACAAGAAAATCAAGCTGGACCTGCCTCTTGATAAAGGCTTTCTGCTAGTACTTAGGGGTTTTTCCTCCTGCACCTCTAGGTACTATGTCATAAGGCTGCAGTGTAAAGGTCCCCATAAGTGTTCTTTCTATTTACATCTGCCCTTTTTAAATGTAAGAGGTAACATTTTCCTTGCAATTTTGAATACTTGTATCAATACACATGCAAAAAAAACCCTATTCTACACCTTCTCTGTAAGGTAGGATGAGCAAATCTGGAGTAGGACTTGGTCACTTGAAAACAGTCATCTAGCCAATTTATGAGGCCTCTGAGAGGTGGTGACCTGTCAAATATACATATTCTGTGGGTACCTCCTGCCTTTCCGCAGCAGCAGCAAGGGGCTGGGGAAGAAACTGTTAAGCCATCTCGAATGGCACTGGATGCGTGCGTTTAGACAGCCAGATCACACGTGCTGTGCATTGCTTGACACTGGGGGCTGCCGGAGGTTACACCTTCATTTACTGCTGGTGCTGGGATAAAATCTGTGGCTTGAATTTTGCTGCTTGTGTGGTTTGCACTCTGCAGTCTCAGATACCTGATGAACTAGGCCTCTAGGAGCCTTCTAAGCGCTGTCTGTGTGGAAAGTAAATTTGTAGTGGAATAACAGATGTCCACAAATAAAAGCAGCACAGTGCCTATGCATCCCAAGTTTTTCTGAACTTCCTCTATGGTTGTCATCTGTGTTTTCAATTGAGTATCCAGAATATGGAATATAATCCTCTGTTGCGCTAGTGTTAGTGAATCGGCAGTGAGAAGAGGAGGCATCTAGGTCAGTAACTGAATGCTTTTCATGCATATAGGGTCAATGCAAATGAGAAGCTGGTGAGTGAGTGCATTATTGGGGGCTGTTTGCATTAAGCCAGTTATTTAGCCTTTATTCTGCAGGATCATGTGTGTGAGAATCCAGCTATGAATGTGACATATCCCTTCAGCTGTGTGCGTGCCCCCTTGGTGCGATCTTCAACTAGGACTGTGTGAACCTATCTAGACTGTGCCTTCTCTGTTACAAAAAAAAATTCCTGTATCGATGCAGAACACATTTTTTTCCTCCCTTTATGTGCAGAGTAAGCAATAGGTCTGTAGTTAAACTGTGTTTGAAGTCTGCATCTTATGTTACCAAATAACTTGCTTTGTAGGTAAATTGTGAAGCACTATCTGCTACTGAATTTTTTCCTATTGATTTCTTTTTTTTTTTTTGTATCAAAGTTGCTGTCACTGAAAGTAGTAAAATTTTATAGCACCCAGAATGGTGCAAGATATTTCACACAAGTATAGTCCTGCTCACCTGCCCAAAGAGCTTCACTGAAATTTTCCAGTTATAACTGTGTAAATACATCAGCCCAACAGGCTTACTTGTTGGAAGCAGAACTTCTTTCAGGAGGGAGAGTCCTGGCAACTGGCCTCTCTGCCTTTGTTTCCAGTTGGTGCTGCATTTCTCAGTAGGTGTTAACTTGTGAAACATGAAACATTTATTCACTTTCTCAGGGTTGTGTTGCTGGTTTTTCTTTTTTTCTTTTTTTCCAGAGGGATGTTGAAATGAGAGTGTGAAAGTGCAGGTTTCTCACCATGGCTTGCAGCAAAACCCAGTTTGTTCCATTTTGTCCCTCCAGTGTCTCTGGCTTCTTCAGTGCAGAGCTGCTGAATGTGGTGCTTCAGCTCTGCTGTTGAACAGTTTTATGGAGAAAGATGGCTATGTCACACCATCTCCTAGTCTATGGTTCACTCACCTTTACAAAGAAGTCCATGCCAGATTTTGTCAAAAGCGCTGAGGCCTTCATGAATGTGATCCTGAGAAATTACTTGACTACTGCTGGGATCTGTCTGTGTGGGTTTTTTTAATCTTTTGTTACAGAAGTAAATTCTGGTGTGGTGGGTTGTTTTTTGGTTTGGGGTTTTTTTTGTGAATAAGTTGTCACAGAATTTTAAAGTGCTGACAGCTCCCATCTTGACAGCAGACTCCTTTCATGAACCTTAAGTTGTTATACTGGCATAATAAGAATCCTTCAAGTTAAGGTTTCTCTGTAATTTAACAGTATATTTAACTCCATAAAAGTTAGTATTTAAGACCAAAATGTGTTTTCAAGTTTAGGTTTAAATTAAAGGCTTGCGCTTAGTGGCATTTCAATTCCCTAGTGTAAAGTATTGTGAAAAGGAAACAGAGTGAAAATGCATTGGTTTTATTTTCACTCCAGTCTCTTCCCATTTCATTGATTTGTTTGTCTGCATTTTCTTCTTTTCTAGAGTTTTAGAATGCCAAGGTCTGCCCATTGTAAACGGGCAATGCGATCCCTATGCCACCGTTACCTTAGCAGGACCCTCCAGGCAAGTATTGCACATACAAGAGCTTCTGTGTTGTAAGGATGGCTTCTGTTTCCTTTTTCTATTAGACATCTGCATTCTCAGATGGACAGATGGGAGTATTTAGATGCCACTAGGATATGTTAAGTGTTTGTGTGTGCATGTATGAACTACTGAACTATACTAGAGTAAGTAATTTCAGGCTTGGTTCAGTTTTGATTTATGTAAAGGTCTGAATAATCCCCGAATAATTTGAATATCCTGGAGTATGTAATTTGTGGTTAGGCTTAATTTGCATCTTCTCACCTCACAGTTGGAGGCCAGTTTTTGAGCAAATTTATTGCCTAATTTTGGTCAGGGGCAGAAGAGAAGGCTGAATCCATCAACATCTTGCAGAGTCTGCACATTTGTATGTGAATATTTTAGAGTCTTTTCACTTTCAAGGTACGGCAAATTAATGTGTGTATCGAAAGCCCTAGATGACTCAGTCCTATAATTTGATATATACAGATATAATAGCATGGATAAAATGTGGAGTGAGGTTTTAGTAATGAGATTCTGCATTATACACTTCAGTTTCAATCTGGGATTAAATTTTCCTGTTCTGTTATAAATACATCCCATGCTGTTGGATGTCACTGTTTTGTTTCCGTTTATCTGGAGTCATCTTTTATGTCTGTGCCGTGTTAGAAGCAAAACAGCTCTGCTGTGACCTCAAAGAATCAGATTTGGTAGCATGGTTTATTCATAATGTTTTATAACAATTTATGGGAAATACTGTAAATGAGGTGCATTCTTGACAAATGCTTCCCTCACATGCAGAGGGGTCTTTTGAGAGTGGTCTGTACCTCCATCTTTGTCTAGGTGTGTTATGCCTTATCACCATTAATGAGCTGTGTATTTGAGCTTTGATGTTTTAAGCCTGTAACCTTTTTTCAGATGGCACTGGGTGGTTATTACTGAAACTGCGTAAGGAGATTTTTTTTGAATACCTCTTGTATCCTTGAACATCCAAACTTACCGTTCTTTGTCTGCTTCCCCCAGTCTGGATAATGTGTGATAACTGATAACGTATTTCCCTTCAGAATAAGGAGCACAGCCTCATCCTATTTCTGTCTGGGTGTTTATGAGGGAGGGGAGAAAGCTTGCCTTCTATCTCCAGCAAGCAGCATGCAGCTTATTCCCATCCACTGCTTTGCAATTGCCCAATAATTGTGCTTGCCTTAATCACCTCCCGTTCTACATCCTGCTTCCCAGTCCCCTCCCAGATGGGCTTATCAGAAAAGAGGTTGATTGGCAAGTGTGTCTGAGATGGGATAGGCAATCTGCCCAACGTCCTGGGGGTGATTAGTCTCTCTTATCTCTCAGCTACTCCTAGAAATAGTGGGATATGCTTCATTTGTATGGCATTCTCCTCTGGATTTTTCAATGCCTCTCCATTTAGAGTAGGAAAGCTGCTTTATTCTGCTGCATTTATGCAATGCCAGGCATAATAATTTCAACAAACGTGCTGCTGTTTATTGTTTGATTTGTACTTAGAGAGCCATTGGACTTCCCCACCGAAACTGTTTCTACGCCTGTATTACAGATGGGAAAACACTGTATACTGGTGTACTGGCCCACTCACGTCACCCAGGAAGCCTGTAGCAGCTCTGGGAATTAGACCCAGCTTTACTTGACCTCTGTAAAAGAATGCATAGAGTTGTCCGGTTAATATCAGCAGTTACAAGCTATCTAAGCAGCTTTGCTGCATGAGAAATGAGGGATGGATTCTGGGATGAAATGATTAGTAGGTCAGTTTTCCACATGGCTGACGTGCCTCTCCATCTGTGTCTGTTTTATCGATGCCTCCTTATTACTGCAGAGAAGATGGGTGGCACAGGACAGCACAGAGCTTTTCACTCGTAGGTAACGAGAACAAATCGAGCATAGGTTCGTAACATTTGGAAATCATCAAGCAGCTGTTGGCTGGCCTGCGTGAAGCGCGTTGGCTGGCTTTAGCCCAGCGCCGGGGAGTGAGAAGCCCGTGTTCTAAAACGCGGGTGCAGGTAGATGGCACTGCCCGGGGACGATGAATGGGCAGCGCCCAACTCTGTCGGGCCTGTTGCCCGGTGCGTGGTTTGAGGGAGGTCTGCTGTGTCTTGTTCCTGCAGAGCAGTAGGGATGAAGAGAGTTCTACTTGGCACCGCTCATAAGGCAACAATATAATGTCAAATAGGTGCTGTTGGGGCTGTAGAGAAAGGGTGGTAATAGAGCAATAGAAAATATTCTTACCGAAAATGTAATTTTGGGGTTTTCTTATTCAACACCACTTAGAAGCATTCATCGATTCTTCAGGCCAGGATTATAAAATATAAAACACAAATAGCTATGTCAGTCTTCCTGTCTCCTGTGCTTTTAGGGTATGAGGTATTTTTGAGTCACATCAAGACTGAGGCCATCCCCCAAATGTCGCTGCTCAACCCCATTCTTGCCGGTAACTCTCTACACCGTGGATTCCGTGGATAAGCAAGTGACAGAATCAGGGTTCAAGGACTTGTGTTTAAGGAAGGATAACAAACTGTGATTACTGCCACTTTAGAGAAATAGGCATGCCGTGAATCCCTCTCTTAAATGCGTGTGAATGTGTATGTCTTGCTGTGCTTGGGGCCACATGGTGTTCCAGTATGATCAGATAAATCAAGTGGATGACTATTGTTCCTCAGTGGCTCTGTTCTAGGATCACGCTTCTCATAATGTAGTTTCTCACCTTTTTTTTTTTTCTTTCCTTAATTCAGATCAGAAGCCAAAAAGACTAAAGTTAAAAAGAAGACCAACAATCCACATTTTGATGAAGTGTTTTATTTTGAGGTTGGTATTTCAAAGGAACGGGTGATAAGCTGAAACACTATACTGTAGATAGTTGGCGCAGTGTCCTGCTCCGTGTTGTGCCAGCTGTCATCTTTGAAGACTGTTTCAAAGTGTGGTGCAGGGAAGCAAAGTACCCATGATCAGACCAGCCGTCTGGCTGAGAGAGCAGTATATTGCTTCAGCTCAGGTGCTCGGTAGGAAAAGCTCCAAGGTGGGCACTTCTGAGCAGCAGGCTTTACACTCCATTGCAGCTCACCCCAGAAGAGTTTTGAGGACAGTTAAAAATGGGATTTAAAAAAAACAGAGATACTGTTTGGGGTTGTTTTTTTTTTTTTAGCCTGTGGTTTTATAGCTGCTCCACCCTGTCTTTCCCAGTCAATGGGAGGAAGGTTATCTCCCAGGAATACTGAAAACTGTAAAGTACACTTAAACTGGATGTTCTGGCTGTCTACCAGTCTGCTGCAATACCAGTGCCTTCCCTCTGTGTGGGTGAAACCTTTACAGCTTTATTTAATACAGAGCGTTTTCAACAAGTCCAGTTAGGATAAAGTATAACTTTTATGAAAGTGCTCATTTTGGTTCTTTCTGGCACGAGTTGCTCTAATTGTGGTGGGTCCATACACATATGTGCATGTGTTTATAATTTGGATACCTCTTGAAACTTTTCATTCTGTCTGCTAAAGTATGTGTATCTTTCTCTTTCCTTTTCTTTTTCTCTTGCGTATCTTAGTCCTGGTCTACATTTAACTGTTCTATTTCAGTAGATACCTCAAGAACATACCTGGCATAGCGAAGTTGATGAAAAGCCAGGGTGGTACCATCAATGTGGTTGGCATATCCCTGAAAAGCCCTCTCTGCCTGTACAGCTCACATCATTCAGGTCACATTGGCATTAGAAGTTGGTGCTGGCATAGGGATGGCACCAAGGGATGTGGTTTCTCCGACCAGTTCAGGGGCACAGGCACCCACACTGGTAAGGAGAGCTGGGGAGGGAGGAGCCGTATGAGTGCTGTTGCACTGTGCAGATCTGAAATGCACACACCATTCTTGGCAGTGCCAGTGAGGGGCTTATGGCTGTCTTCCCCTTCCTTCTACAAGCCACCACCTTTGCCTGGAAGCTGGCAGTTGTACCAGCTAACCTGAAGTTGGTTATACCAGCAGAAATGTGCTCTTGTTGGTGTAATGTGTTTGGATTTGAGGAACGGCTATAGCAAGTTCTTTGTTTGCAGGAGCGCTTCTTCGCTGCCCAAGGGGGTGGAAGCCCTGAGGGTTGGCCAGGATAGCTAAGATAATCTTCCCTCTGCTGACCCACATGTCCCTTCCTAGGGTAGAAGTTCCGTGCAGACTTAACTTTAGCCAGCAGTGAGCCGTTGTGCTTGCCCACCTGACGTTTCGATCCTGTGCGGGGGTGCTGCGTGGCCACGGTTGGTGGGGGAGAGATGCCACGGTGCTGAGCTCTAAACCTGCACGGAGGGGTCTGCGCGCTCACTCAGGGCTGCCCAGGGTTGCAGTCCATCGCCTGGCCCAGAGCTGCAGCCTTTGGCAATGACACAAGAGTGATGCTATATGTAAATAAACTAAAATGAGTTTCCTTATTCTTAACATAGACAGTTCTGAAGGCGTCTGTCAGTGAGAGCTTTTTAATGAGAATGTAATCCAGGAATTCAGACTGTAAATCACAAAACTTCACCTGTCTGATTCCTCAGCCTTCTGCACACTGCAGAAACAGCCAACGCTCGGTATTAAAACACTGGAGGTGTCAGGTGCCATACTGGGAGGGGAAGGAGAGTAACAGAAAGCATTTTCCCAGCGAGAGTTGCGGCGGGGGCTGGAGGCTGGCTTAGCTTGTCTTTATGCGGAGAGCTGGGTTGCGTGCAAGTGTCGGCAGAAGCAAAGCCTGAACTCAAGCCTGTGCCTCAGTTGTTCTGCTAACTCAGAGCAAAATGATTTCTGTGTGGCTAAGAGCAGAGCTTGGGAAACGTCTGAATCAGCCACAACTCTGAAACACAAACATACCCTTAGTGCAGGCAGAGCCATCATAGATTTATGTCATTTCGAGAGTAGTAAGTACATATCAGGCTAAATGTCTCCAAGGAACAAGGCTCGGTAGAACTGCTACGACTGGGAAATACATGCACTAATGAGACACGGGCAGGCCCGTGGCTGGTACATGCTAACGGAGTGCTCTGATTCCTGGGGAGCTGCGTTGACAGCAGTGTCACTTACTGCTTCCGAGCAGCTTCATCAGCTTTCCTGCAGTCTGCTAGCACAGCGATTGGCCGTGCCTCCAAGGAAGAAGCTGATCTGTAAAAGGAAATGAAGGAGTGCTTTCCTTTCTACAACCAAAAAGCCTCACAGATCTAATTTTCTAGATGGAAAATAGCTTCACATTGGCTTGGGAAATCTAAGAGCTCATTTAAGGGGCGCTGTGAGCGAAACCTGCACCTGATGCTTGCGAGTTTTCTCCATTTTCACCACCGCTCCAGCTGCAGCGCAGTGTCGGGGGCTCGGAGTTCTATATGCGGCTACAGGAAAATGCCCTGCTTACGGGAACCCAAGGAAGTGTGCTGGAGACCTGTTTGCAAACCGGCGTGTGCTGAAAAACATGAGGAGCTGGTAAACAGTTTGTCAGCTTTGCCGAAAGAAAGGGACCAGCACAGCAGACTTGTACCCCCTTTTTTATAAAATGGTACGTGACAGCTAGTTCAGCACTGTGGGCTGGGAGTTTCCTCATCTCCAGTTCCATCCTTGGAAGCGATGGACCTCATACAGCTGTCATTCTAGGAATAGCGCTCCTGAGCTGTATTGGTCTGCACACTAAGCAGTCGTACAGGTGAACAGAGACACCTCCGATGTTCAGACTCCAGCAAAACCTCTGCAGAAAAGTGTTTAATTCAAAGGGATGTGCCCAAAGTTACACCTATGCTACAACCTTTTTTAACTCCTGTTACAGATAATAAACCACTTCAGTTTGCTTCCTTATTAAAAATCCCACTGTTAGTTTCACAATAGTTGTAGAAAATGTTGTTTGCAGTTACGTAGGATAATTTCTTGAAGCCACGGTGAGGACATTTGCAAGGGTAGGGTGAGAAGATTTGTCCTGAGCTGCTGACCTTGCAGGCTGTATTTAAATCCTTTGTGCCCTTGCACTTAGAGGTGTGTTTGATCCAGTCAGTCTGGAGGGTTTGGTCTCCAGCACTGCTTTAGTTTTTATGTATCGCCTTGAACGTGCTGCCTGCCTCACACATAAACACACAGAAAAAGGCTCTGTTGAGGGTCCTGTGCTGAAGATTCTTTCCTGGTTCCTCTCTACTTGCGCAGCTCTGTCTTGTGCCTCCCTTGTTTGTACCATCTGCATCTGATGTACAATATGAACCCACAAAACCAAGTTTACAATAAAAGCCAGTTTTTGTGAGTGGGAAGTATTAAGCCACAAGCGTATTTAAGCCTACAATAAGGTTCAGCTTCTGCGTGCAACCCACGAGCTGAACCCACACATCATACAAGCTTGCGTTTGATCAGTTCCTGCTGTGGTTTTAGCTGGGTGGAGTAGCCTTTTTCTCAAGTTTCGGACACACTATACAAAAATACAGCCATCAAAGTCTTTTTATAATCACACTGGAAAACAAACTTTAAGAAATGTTTGTACAAAAGCTTCTTTGCTAATGCTCTATGCTTACAGCTGTCTTCCCATTATTTTCTACCCATGCTTTGCTGTTCATGAGTCTTGCAAATATCGTTGGTGAACTGTGCACCTAGGTCTGTATTCTGATCTGCATAACACAGGCTGGCATCTCTTGGACAATTGATCAGCTTTTTGATCTGTGTTTTTTTGAACAGGCCTGATAAATTGACTTCCAGGATATCAGGACAAGCAGAACTTCCCAATTTTAATTGGCTACACTGTAAAATATTTTAAGGGTGGTTTGGTGGGTTTTTCCCCCTCTCTTCTGAGTGCCTCAGGGCACCTGTTGTACAGCTGTATTTAAAACCCAATTATTAATTACCCTTCTATTTCCCTAGGTGGATTATAAAAGTGGTACTTCTTTCCATGACTTTTTCTTTTGCTAGTATAGACTCAAAATACTGTAGTAATACTAAAGATGTCTTTTCTCTGTAAAGAAAGTATGGAGCATCTGGTTACTCTTGGATTTGATTGTGTAACCACCACTTTTGTATAGTCAAGAATCTGTCAACATGTTTATTCATGTGCATGAATGTTTTCAGCATCAGGACTGAAGTCACTGCTGATAGTAAAAGGCTGTGATCTTCCAGAGCTTTGTACAAGTAACATCAGAATGTTTTTGTATCTGATCAAGTTATTAAAGTTTCCTTCTTTTTATTAGGTTACAAGACCTAGTAGCTACAACAAGAAATCCCATTTTGAGATTGAAGATGTTGATGAAATCGACAAAATGGAAATTAGGTAATGCAAACCACTTTATACTAATAGAGTTGTCTTCCAGAGTTGAATAATTTTGTAGTAGACTGCTTTCAGGGTTGCAAGCATGGTTTTACTGCTGATAAATCAAGATGAGTCTTCATCACCGTATATTCATTTACCTCCACTGTCCTGTAGATCATACCTGAATCTGTGCGATGGTTCTGCCGCTGGAGAGATCCTTAATTTCCTTGGTGTCCTATATACACTCTGTGTATACTAACGTGTGGTTGTCATTAAGTGCAGCCTTTTATGTCTGGGCTCCCCTCTCCTCCCTCCCTCGGTTTCCCAAGAGAGCCCAGAAGCTCTGTGATGATCTCAGTTAAAGGGTCTGTTTTCTTCTATCACTTAATTTTAGCAACCCATAAAAGGTCCTTCTTCCCTGAAAGGAAACTCCTGAGCTCAGAGTTTTTCTGGGGCAGAGACAGTTTCTCTTCTCTTTTGCCTGCCAGACTTTAACCCCTTCTTGCAAGGCTGGCTAATGATACTTGTGAAATCCATTGCACAGGAAAGAACCCACTCTGATTTCACAACCAAAACAACCCCACCCCACCCCCTGCCACCCACTTAGTACTATTTTAAAACCTCCTGAGGCCTCTCAACAGTGTCTGTGGCGACAGGTGAATAGAAAGAGCGGAGAGGAAACAATGGGAGGTGCAAAACCTAAAGGTATCACATGCGTCATACCATCGCATGCATTGAAACTTAGGCCACCTGGTGATCTGGATGCATTGCAGCTGAAAACCCCTCTGTCTGCATCGGGTGCTGAGAAATTCCCCTCTCCTTTGTGCTAGCCTTTGGAGGAAGGAAGGTTGAGGGAGAATGGTGGCACCCCCCTTCCTCCCCAGGTATTCCCACTAGAAAGGCAGTGAGAGCTAATTTCCCAAAACATCCCCATGTCCCTTCAGAAGCACAATTGCCTGTAAGGAAAGGAGGGGAGGCCAGGGAGCGGGAACAGCGGTCACTCCCAGCAAGCAAGGTGCACCTGTGTTCCCGAAGGAATGGTTTGAGGGCTGTTCTAATTTGACAGTCAGCTGCTGGTTCATGCGGCCTGCGAGTGTAGTATCACAGCGCTACAAGACCATTGATGGGTTTGTGTTTGCCATGGCTCTGTGAGGCAGGAAAGGGAAACTATTCATCTGTGAGAGAGACAAGAGCTGTACTCTTGTTTCTCTGAGAACATCTGCATCAGGCAGTGCAAAGGGAGATGGTTTAAGGGCAACCCGATTCATAGGAGAGAGAGCAAGGCCCGAGTTCAGTGCCGTCCTGCTTTGGTGGTGTCCGTACATCTGCAGCTCAGCGGATGACCTAGTCCTAGCACCAGACTGTATTTCTGCAAAGCTTTGCATGGTATAGGCTGGTATGAAATCACATGTCCTCATGGGATCATGGGATGTATGTGATGGAATGGGCAACTGAACGAGTGTCTTGAAAGTCCCAGTCTAGTCCTTGTAACCATGATCTCCAGCCATGCACTGATTTTAAACGAAAAGTAGGATTCTGATAGCTTTGTGACTGTGGAAGGGAACCCTACACACTGGTGGACAGTGGTTACATGTGGCTTAATATGTCAGTTGGTTCTTATTTAGACTAAACAGACTTCACAGTTCTCTTATTTACTAAATATACTTTCTGAATAAATGGCTGTCTGCAGTGATAATGTATGTGGACCTGAGCTTCAAAAAAGTGTTTCGTTTCTTAAAACCAACACATCACAGCGGGGTAAAGATTAATAGTTTGTGAGGAGGCTTACAGAATAGTTGGGAAAGGATTAAGCGCTGAAATAATAGACAAAAGCAGAGTGTTAGTCTTGGTTGGGCAAACTCTTTGCTCAGATATTTTGTCCCCTTTAGGACAGAGTGTTTTTGTTTCCATCTCAGGTTCCCCTTCCACCCCCGCTCACTTCCTCAGTCTGTTTAGTCAGAGGTTAAATTGCCCCCTTGGCCTCTGGATGCATCGTACAATTTATGGGTTTGGGGGCTTGTTTTCTTTTTCTCGTCTGAGAAAATATCACTCCACAGGGTACAGAGGAGATTTAGTGTCTCATGGTATTTCTCTGAAGCTATGAAAGTGTCTCTTTTTGAGTGGGTGTAGGAAGTTGCAGGCAGGGCATATCAACACTTTGGGACCAGATGTTCTGGTGAAATTCATTGTTTCTCCTCCCCCTCTCTGCTGTTTCTTTCTTTCTGTGACTCCAGTCTGACCAATTTAGCAGAACACTTGCCATAATTTTGCCTTCTAAAATCCTCAGGAAGCAGTAATCTTTTAGACTCTATGAGGTCTATTATGATTATTTTTTTTTTTAATGCTGCTTATGCTTTGCACTCCCGAGCACACAAAACAATAATTTCACAATTTGCATGCCTGCTTTGCATACTGTGTAGTGTGAGATCTACCTTTAAGTTGTTAGTTCCTCTGCTACAGATCCTTTGCACTGTTTTTTTCTGTACAAGTTGCTGTGGGGGAACACCCTTTGGCTACGTATGTTTGAAAGTGTTATTGCTAGTGGGCATTTTGAAAGAATTTGGATAAACTAGGAACTGGTAGCCTATAAATACTTGGTAAATTGCAAGTTTGTGTAAATAAACTTCTCAAAAGATTGCTCTCCTCCTGAAGCTGTGTTGAGCCATCTGAATTAGTTAGCAAGACAGCAACCAGCCAGAAACGAAGAGGAGAGGAGGTTGAATTTTCAAAGAAGTTTTTTTCCTTTTGGGGAATTCTTGCCCTGCAGAAATACTGTCAAAATATCAGAGTTTGAAGAGCTTAACCCAGCAGGCACGCAGTGTGAGCTGATGGTATGTCTAGTGTATGAAACTTGGTACATGAGACACTGTCCAGAGATACAAGGCTCAGAGGATTTAGAAGTGACATCCTCTGCACTTGCATAAGGTAGGCTAAACCTTTATTAGGACTATCGACATCCATTCCTTGACAAGCCTACTGTGACTTGCTTGAATAGAAAAGTTGTGTAAACATGTCCGTAACAACGATTTTGTGCCTTACCCAAACAAAAGTTGCTTTTCTAAAAAAACTTAATTATTTGCAAACCTGTATTTTTTCCCATGTATCTTTCTTTCCATGAAGTTTAAGGCACGTTCAGACTGTCACTTAGCTGCAAAATTCTCAGCTGAACTGTTTTGAAGTGATGCTTCTCAGAGTAAACCTTAAAATTACATGTAGAGAACCAACCACCCTGGAGTTTGAAACCCTTGCTTCAGGGTGGGTGTAGTAGCATTTATCTGCAACCCCAGGTTAGACACCAGTACTTCTACTCTGAATCTCAGTGCAGTTGTTTTACATCCTGAGTTTAAAGAGCATGTGAAGGGGAAGGATCATAGAATGAATCACAGAATGATAGATTTAATGGTCCTTAAAGATCACCTAGTTCCACACACACACACCCGCCATGGACAGGGACACCTTCCACTAGACCAGGTTGCTCAAAGCCTCATCCAGCCTGGCCTTGAACACTTCGAGGGATGGGGCATCCACAGCTTCTCTGGGCAACCTGTTCCAGTGCCTCACCACCCTCTCCGGGAAGAACTTCTTCCTCATATCCAATCTAAATCTCCCCACTTTCAATTTAAACCCATTACCCCTTGTTCTGTCACTACAGGCCCTTGTAAAAAGTCCCCCCCAGCTTCCTTGTAGCCCCTTCAGGTACTGGAAGGTGCAATAAGGTCTCCCTGGAGCCTTCTCTTCTCCAGGCTGAACAAGCCCAACTCTCTCAGCCTCACGTAGAGAGACACACCAGAGCTGCCCAAACATGAGTGCCAAAAATTGTGTAGACTTCAGTCAACACACTGATATACAGGGTGGTATAATTGTCTTAAGGTCTTGAATATCTGTACAGAACTAGTTTAGGTGCAACAGATTTGTACTCTTGGCACAGTGAGTCTTCCCAGGCGCTAGAGCACTGGGCATGACTGTCCGCGTTCAGCCTAACTTTGTAAAGCTGCCGCTTAGCTGCTAGTAATCCCAAATTAGACCAGGACTGACAGTATGGAGTCCTTAAGTACCTCTACCTTTCTTCTCCTGGTGTCCATTTTATCTGTATTTTTCTATTATCTGGGGTAGCCAAACAGCCCCCTGAATCTTTAGCATCAATATGGACAGAGGAGACAGTACAGATGAGGGAAAGTTAGTCTAGATAATTTTTTTTGCACTGGTGTTTCATGGAGGTGAATTGCAGGGCTCCAGAAATCTAAGGTAATGTTGTCTCTCTACCATTTGGAAAACAGTGTTGTACAGTTTTGAAACTTTCTAACTCATAATCTTTGGGGGGGGCGGAATTGAAAACAAGGTTGGGATCATTTGTCTTTAGTTCTGTGATTTATTATGAATCTTTTAAAATTTTTTGGTTTTGTTACAGAGTTGATCTTTGGAATGCCAGTAACTTGAAGTTTGGAGACGAGTTTCTAGGGGAACTGCGACTTCCTTTGAAATTTCTCCGACAGTCTAGTTCTTACGAAGCATGGTATTTGACATTTTTCTTTTGGAGAATAAGTAGAAACATATGTCTGCGGTGAAGACTTCAGAGTAATTACTGCTAAGTGATAAAGTTTAAATTAATTTAATTTGTATCTTTTTGTTTTTGTCAGCAAGCCAAAGTAATCTTCGCAAATGTAAGAACAAGAAGTTTTGATAATGTGATCAGAGATTTCGGTCTGCCTCTGGGTTGCATGTGGGAGTTCTGGTACATCAGCGTTATGATATTATTTACTGCAGCTTATCAGCAGTGCCGTAGTTTTAGTGTGGGGGTTTTAATCATATCTACATAAATCTTTATGATCAGAACTTCCCATGTTGCACTTGGTGCAAAATTGACTGGCAAACTTAATGAAGAGTCTGATTCAGAACTCAAGAATTTGATACATACATAAATATTGTGTGTATCTATACATTTTATACAAGTTCATGTATAGCCTGAGATAATCTTTCAGCACAAACTCTCTGTCTTATTTTTTGCATACCAGGTATTTCCTGCAGCCCAGAGATAATGGTAACAAGTCATTGAAACCTGATGACCTCGGTTCCTTAAGGTTAAATGTGGTTTACACGGAGGACCATGTTTTTTCCTCAGACTATTACAGTCCACTTAGAGACCTCCTGCTAAAATCTGCGGATGTCGAGGTAATTTGCTTGCACTGCTTGTTGTTTACTTGCAGATCGTCCTCGCAGGGGTCTCTCTGAATGTTTGTCACTTGCTGGCACCGACGTTGTGTGATTACCGGCTTCTTCCTTTTCCGATGTGAGGGCCTTGTTAAGCTCTGCATATCCCTGGTGCTTGTTTTCAGTCCTTGCAGAGAAGATCTTTATCTGCATGCAGTATGGTGGGTGAAGGCACACCCAGGAACACCAGTGGTTTTAACAGTAGCATATTCTCTGTGGCTTTCTAATTTTGCATGTGAAAATGAAGAGTAAACTTCAGCTTGATCAATTAGTCTTCTTTTACTGGAAAGGAACAGGTTTACTTGCATAATTTAAAAAAAAAAACCCCACACACACCAAAAAACCAAGAACTAATCCTGAAATGTCAGAGGGTGGGACCGTGCCTGCCATGACGCATACTTTTAGCAGTTGTAACAGTGCTTTTAATTTTTCAGTGCAAGAACTGCATTCTGTACTTACTGTGGCATGGAATTGAGAAGGCTTAGAGTTCTTCCTCTTCACTTGCTTCCCAGGCAACGGTGACTTCAGGGAAAAGACAGCTATTAAAAATGGGGGCTGAGGGGGAAAGAGACTGTACTGTAATAGTTTTTAAATTGCTGCCCTCTTGCGATCGAAGGTTACAGCCAGCAAAAACCCCGGTTCATGTACAGGCATGTTTGGGTAACTGGCCACTGCCACTGTTGTGTTGGGCTTGTGCTTTAAGGAGCTAATGGGAAAACTAGGAAAGGATGCTTGTTCAAGAAAGATCTCTCTAAGTTTTTCTTTCTTTCCACTCTTCAGCCTGTTTCAGCGTCAGCTGCACACATTTTGGGTGAAGTTTGCAGGGAGAAACAGGAAGCAGCCATACCTCTTGTCAGGCTTTTCTTACACTATGGCAGAATTGTGCCTTTCATAAGTGCCATCGCGAATGCTGAAGTGAAGAGAACTCAGTAAGTACCAAAAACCAAACTGCTGTCAAACATACCTACGCTGCGTTGGCTTGTGCTAGGATCCTCCATTCGCTTTCTGGAGTTCTGTGTTTCAAAAGAAATAGTTGGAGTTGTTCCTGTTCCTTGCAGCTGGCTGGCAGAGTTCTTTTCAAATGCATTCACTGCTCCACAGGTCTGGGCAGTTTGATTTTAGGAGGAATTCCCATCATGTTCTGAGCACTCTACTTGCAAGACTATCGTAAGGTCTGAGAGCAGGGATTTTCACTCTTCTCAGTCTTAATTGTGTTTGATGATAGCTGTGAAATCCTACATCACCTTCAGCTGTTCATATGAAATCATTTCAGCTTATGGTGCGCTAATAAACCATCCAGCACTCAGTAAAAGCGTGTGTTGAATTTTGCTCAAAACAAAAAGCAAGTTTCTTCCTAATCATGAATATTTAAGGCAAGCTGTGTGTCTAATCTTTCCAATTAGAGGGCTGAGGAACAAAGATGGGATCTGGCAGTGGATAGCAGAAATCTTTTTTCTGGTCACTTCTTAGAAGTCCCTTGTTTGACTTATTGGTGTGCTGAGAGTTCAGTAGTGTCAGATGTAGTAGTCACACCAGGCAGGTCCTAAAGAACACTTGTTGCCCCAAGCCTCGTGCCTCTGTAGTCATGCTTTTGACTGATAGTAGAGGAGACAGTTGGGAGTCAAGGGGACTGACAGACATTGGGTCTCACGTAAGAGCTTCTTAAGTGCAAAATAAAGTCTTTGTGTGGGTTGGCTTTTCTTGGAGTGTCTGAGGGAGAGTGTGTTTTCCTTCCTGGAGGCAGGTGTGTTTTTGCTGTGCTGCAGGTTGGTTGGAACAGCTTGGTTGCTGCAGTATGAGGGAGTTTGCTGCTCCCTAGTTAGTCATGTTCCTGTGATAAAACAGCAAAGACGGTGTTTGTTTTCAGGGCTTTCTGTCATTTGGAATTGGCAGCGAGCTTACTTTTTTATGAAACAAAATGTTGAACCCAGCAAAGAATTCACCCTGTTACTCACTGCTTGTACACGGGTACAAGAGGAGTAAGCTGTAAACAACAGAAAAGGCATTGGTGTGCGTACAAGAGCAAGCAAATAACTTCATATCCCAGTCCGATCTGCTGTCAGTGGGCACAGGTTTTGGTCATATGGGCTGTAGATGAGATAGGTACATAACCAACAATCTGCATAACCTAAATTGCTGTACAAGGAATTGCAAATACAGAATCAATATGAGATAACTTGCATCCTCAAAACGCAAGTAATGCTGAAAATGAAGTCCACACAATAGTGCAGCTGGCTAAAGCCTCACGAATCGCAGTGGCCGTGTGTCTAGTACAAGAATTCTGTTCAAGCAGCTTTTCAGGAAACGTGAAAGCCTGTGTGGCATCACCTGTCCACACAGTCCTCAGGGCAGAACTGGGATCTACACTGTGTTTCACGGGGTCATCACAGGACGCTGCTGTGAGTCACTTAGAAGAGATGGTTGTGTCACTGGAGCCCGTGTTTTCATCTCCCTCCCAGCTTACAGGTACTTATGTTGCAGGGGAAGGTAGTGTCCAGTGTTGCCGTGAGAGTAAAATCACTGCCTCCTTCCAGCACTCAGATCGATGCTGCTCAGCAGCACGTGAAAACGGGCGCGTGTTCCCCCATTGGTGCAGTAAACCCTGCGCGTCGCCGTGTGTTTGGATGGTGCGCTGAGCACTCTGGGCTGAGACAGAGAGGAAAACCTGTAGTCCCTCTGGACTGAGCGTGACTGCTTTTCTGTCACCGCCTGGAAGTGCACTGGAGGCTGCGTGACTGCGTTTAATGGCAGGCGGGTGTCAAAGCGGGGGGGTTGTTTGGACAGTCAAACCCGGATTTCCGTCACCTTTCACTGCTGCTTTTATTTCCATACATTAGCAGTTTGTTCCAAAGAGACTAAATTACAGAAAATTGTTCACTTCCAGAGATCCAAACACCATTTTCAGAGGAAACTCGTTAACTTCCAAGTGCATTGACGAGACAATGAAACTGGCAGGGATGCATTATCTGCAAGTTACACTAAAGCCAATTATAGATGAGGTAAGAGCAGCTTAGACTGTTTATTTGATAAAATGTCACTGTAAAAGGCCTTCAGGGAGCAGCTACTGTTTATTCCTTCCCATTTTAAGGTGACTTTGTAGGAATAATTCTTAGGAACCTGGTTCTGTGTTAAAATCCTGTGTGTTAGTTTAGCCACAGCTGAGTCACGCAGTTCACAAGCAGTTGGGTTGTGTTAAAGGAAAAGGACAGTTTCCATTTATTTAACAAAATTACTCTGGTTTATAAAATTGACATATATTGTTTCTGATAAATTAATGAAGTAGAGGAATAAAGAACATATGCAGCAGAAAGCTGCTGGGAAGCTATAAGTAATACATTTCTTCCCATGGGTGTAAGGCAATAGAATTATTGTTAAATAACTGTGTACGTGATGCATGTCATTGTAACAATGGTTTACTGTCTATCCAGTCCAGAAGAGTGGGTATGGGTATTCGAGTGCAGTAATTGGGCAATGCTTTCAGACCACAGACTTCCTTTAAATGATCTGACAGTTTCTTCACCTGCTGTTTTAATGGTTCATCAAAAAATGTCACTTTTTTAAAGAATATAGATAAGCTTCCAAAATTGACTGTTTTGGCAAAGTAGGGCTTTTTTGGAACAGCCTTGCTTGAGAGAGTCTTAACGAGCAATTCTTCATTTCAGTTGAAGAAAAGGGTAGAACAAATTAATGCTACTTTTCTGGAGAGGGCGGAAAAAAGATCATGGGAAATTTACCTTCAATGCTGTGTCAGAAGAAAAAAAACCCCAATTTATAAAGTCGGCTTTTGCCCAAAAAAACCCTAACAGTTTATGCTTTTTTATAAAACTTTTTATACTTGAAGGTAAACTAATACATTAATTGTTCACTGTATTTCTTTTCTAGATATGCCAGGTCCATAAACCTTGTGAAATCGATCCTGTGAAATTTAAAGATGGTGAAAACCTGGAAAATAACAGGGTACGCATTGGATTTTGAAGACATACTCTCTATTTACGCTATCAAATTTAACTGAGTTTGACGTTGCAAATGATTTTGCATCCGTTAGAATACACTGCAAGTTTTCTCAACGCCACAAACTGTTACAATTACTTAACAGCAGCTTTACATTATGCTGTAAATACAGTATCTGAAAAATGTTAATCACTTCTCTCCTTGCCCTCGAGGACAAGGAGAACGTAGCCTGTGGCTCAAGTGGTGACATACAAAATGATGCTAAGAAGAGGAACGATGCACCATGTGGCCGTATCACTTGGTGTTTGGTTCTGATAGGAATAATGTTTTTAGTTTTGCATTTACCGAAGAGAGTATCATTGAGTGTGAGATTGTTTTGCAAGGTTATGCTGTTGAAAGTGAGAGTTTTTTAATGATGCTGTTACGAATAAAACCAGGAATAGTACCACTTTCCACAGCAGAAAATGATACTAGTTTTGTCATCATCATTGCATTTTTCAGGAAAATCTGCGGCAATATGTTGATCGCATTTTTACTGTAATTACAAAATCTGGTGTAAGCTGCCCAACAGTCATGTGCGATATTTTCTTTTCACTGAGAGAATCTGCTGCCAAACGGTTTCAAGGTGAGTTTCTATACATTGGTTTATTTTATATCACTGATGTAGGTGTAGTCTAGCAGTCTGCATGGTCTGTGATGGATTTAGTAGTTGAACAGCAGCTTATCCAAAATACCATTTGGAGTGTGTATTAAGGCTGGTTTTTCCTTGATTGTTCGTTCCACAAACAACCTGAATTTTAATGATTGCATGACTTTTCCTTAAACATCTTTCAAAGGAAAACATCATTTAAGGAAAGCGTTATGATGGTATGTATTTGTGGTTTCAATATTTGCAAAGTATGCCCAGTTTTGAAATGCTCAGGTTTTTGTAACGGCTTATTCTGCAGAAGCCGTGCAGCTGAATTATTTTCTGCTCAGAAGTCAATCTGTAATGAAGGCCAATCTATAAATGATGGGAGTCGTTGGGAGCGCATTGCCCTAGGAGGCCCATGTGCTGCAGAGGTTTTCTGGCTGTTAAGAGGGAATGATTTCTGCTCCCTCCTAGTTGTTTTGTCTCTGTGCAAATGAGCGGGCAATATAAAACTCAGAATTGGCTTTACTCAGAATTGAGTAAAGCCATCAACCTATGTATTTTCATGAAGGGAAGCAGATTACAATAAGGAAGTTCTAGAGTAATGCAAGTTCTTATTTTAAACAGTCGCTTCACAGTAGAGAAGCTCAAGCAGAAAGCCATTGATTGTGCTGTTGTGCTCTTTGTTTTATGCATAAATAAATAAATTGTATTTTCTGTGATTACTGACTGGAATAGACACATGAGGAGTCTGTACAGCACTTGTGCTAGGGCTTATAACTAGATAACTGAGAGTTGGCCTCTGTGCTGAATGTTTCATAAACTATGTAAGTTATTCATCAAGCTTTAGTTGCGTAGGTGTAATAGCAGATGTTCGTATGAAATTCCCTGTGTGGTGGAAAAGTGAATGGTGTTCTCCTTGTAGCCTGTGTCGTGAACTCACTTGGTTTTAAAAGACTGTCATTGACATTTCCTTGGTTTATGCTAGCCGATCTCTGGCTCCAAATCCTTCATCATCAGTTAATCCTATAACGCACAAATATCTACGTTTCCAGCACATGCTTGAGTTAGCTTTCTGAAGGCATTCTGATAATTTCAGAACGTTTTTAGGGAAGGATTATTGGGATCCTGATTAGAATTCTTTTTTTTTTAATAGATGACCTAGATGTGAGGTATACAGCTGTCAGCAGCTTTATTTTCCTGAGATTCTTTGCTCCTGCCATTCTTTCTCCAAACCTCTTTCAGCTTACTCCACACCATCCAGTAAGTACTGGATCAGTTTTTTCTAGCTGTGTATATGTTTCTGTCACCATAGTCTGTCTGTCAAGGTTCTTTCTTTTAATAGCCTTCAGGAGAAGTACTTTGTTAGTTCAAAGAATCTGCTATGTCTGCCTTGGATATGAAGCATATGTTGAGTGACTGTGCTTGTGAAGAACTTGGGGGAGGTGTGGGAGGAACAGTGACATTTAAGGACAAAGAAGGTAGATGGGTCTAAGAAATTTCTTTTCTGCTGTGGAAAAGACTGTCTCGTTTTTGTCACATTACATTCATTCTGGTTTGATTGTCAGCAATGTTGGAAATGTTTTGGGTGTTAAGTAACTTACCCAAGACTTGTAGTAGTTGTTCTTATTGGGAATGGGGAGAAGCTCGACAGTCTTCAAGACAGAAACCTCTAATTCTGTTTTGCAGGTGATTGCCTTTGGTTTTCCAAAGAGCAGTAGGGTAGATGTGAAGCATGATGGCTTCAGAGACTGCATGAGGCTTCAGATGCCTCTAAAAGGCATTTCCTTCCATTAGTGTTTTATTGGATCTTTTTCAACTTTATGTTGCTTTCTGCAAGTGAAATACAAAAGAAGAAATGTAGTTTACATTCCCTATTTTGCACAGCTAGTCCATATAATGTTGTTCTCTTTCCTAGGATCCTCAGACTTCTCGAACTTTGACACTTATCTCTAAAACCATTCAAACACTGGGCAGCCTATCAAAATCTAAATCTGTAAGTATATCCTTTTCATTTAAAGGCTTAATTTGGGAAAGTGATTTTTTTTTTCTTTAATCTTTTATCACTCATTGTAATTAAGCCTTTAAAATGCTTTCAGTTGTACTTGGCTTATGCAAAACTGGTTATGTTTGCTTTGATTATAAGCCTCTCGTGCTCACAGGAAAATGAAATCTGTCTTGATCTGAACTGGATTTCAGTAAGGCAAAACTGTGTGACCAACCCAGACGTCTGTTCTCTCCTCGCCTCGGGTACATGATAGCAGCTCTACAGGGTTTTCTTTACTTATTGTTTCAGCACTGTAAAGCTCATCTGAGAAGATTTGCCCAGTCAAGGGGGAGCTATGCTTTTCTTTTCATGCCAGTTCAGTTTCCTGCCAGTCAGTAGTGAGATTAGATCTAAATGCCCATGCTCTGTGTGTTTGACTGGAATAAAATTTGTGTACCTAAGGCAACACACGGCTGTATCTGGTGATAATTTGGGGTTGCTGGTGGTTTAGGTAGGATTCACAAAGACAATGGTAGATGAATCTCCACCTCAGTTATGAACCCTTCTAGGCAATAGAATTCCTTCTCTCATACTTTTTGTTGGCTTCCTTTAGGGCCAAGATTAAGGAGAGGTGGGCCACTGCCAGCCT
>NW_010252351.1:0-257 GCF_000690775.1 Eurypyga helias
GGGGGTGCGGGGAGTGCATGGTGGAAAATGCTGTGCGGAGCTTTACGGAGAAAAGGCAGCAGGGATCTATATATGGATTTACTCGAGCTCCCGTGTCTGCGGTGCCAAAACGCAACGATGTACGTAAATGGGATGTACCGTACCCAGGCTCCGGTACCCAATTGTCTCTTTTCTAGGGGAAATTTGAAATGCTGCTGCTTCGTTTTTTTTTTTTTGGCATGCGAGTGTGGGATTAAGGCACAAAGCCAGAGGCAGGG
>NW_010252351.1:278-2078 GCF_000690775.1 Eurypyga helias
GCACAAACCAACCAGTTCATGAGTCGGTTGTCTCCAGCTGTTGCTGTGGTGAGGGCCCGTGTCCTTCTAGGAGATGAGGGAAACCTCTTCCAGACTCCTGCGGCTGGAGAGCTTCCCTCTGCCCTCGGGCAGGTCCCGTCTTCAAAAAGCAGCCTGTTCCCAGCTACGTGATTCCACACGTGAGCCACGGATAGCGTTTGAAATTCATTCCCTAGCCAGAAACGGAGCTCGGAGGGGGCGCGCGCGTGCGAGTCCGTTGGTCTTTGGGGTGGGAAAATCCGTCTTCTCCAAACGAGCCCTCTTGTCTCGAGGGCTTGGCTCTCGTAGTCTAACGTAGCGTTGAGGTTGGGTGTCCAGGGCGCAAACGGTCTTTCGCTGAGGTGCCTGCGTGGCCGTGGAGCATCACCTCGGAGGTACCTGTGCGCAGGGGGGAGAGGCGGGTGGCCAGGCCTTCCCTAGGGATGCTGCTCTGGGAACGCCGTGCCCTCGTGGTGCTTCCTCCGAGGCTGACGTACTCGAGGATTTTTGACTCGAGGTTGGTTTTTTTGTTTTGTTGTTTGTGACAAAACTGTAATAGCTGGGCAGATGGAATGCTCTAATAAAGACTAGACCCTCGGAATGTGTATAGCCAGATTGCCACTGTTTTTTGGGGTAGGGGTGATGTGGAGCGGGTGGGTGGGGAGTGATCTGGGGGCTCTCGTACTTGCCATGAACTAACCCATTTGACGTGGGTCTGGCTTTGCTTCCTGTCCAGTCAGAGGTGTCGCTAACGACGCAGCCGTCGGAGGTCCTGCCTCCCCGTGGAGCACCTTGGCCTGCCCGGCCGAGGTGGGCATGTAGACTCCGCCGCAGCCCAGTAACTCCCCAGAGCCTCATCCCTGGTGCTGGGAGCTTGAGGTTTTCCAGTGCCAGGTAAAACTGGTGTGAGGGCCGCTTCCGAGATCCTAAACGTGCCACCCTCATGGCTCCGAGAGCATTTTTTCTTGCATTTTAAACTTTGGCTGAACATAGATGACCTGTAGCATGCTTCATTTTTTTTACAGGCTGCTTACCCTCTCCCCCCAGACACACAGAAGCACTAAACAGATTCCCTCCTTCCCTTTAAGATTTACAAAAATAAAAGACTCCCTACAGCCAACAGCTCGACAGGGCGACTTAACGCTGAGATTGCACTTTGGATTTACGGAGTGTGTGTGGTGGGACTCTCGTGAGTGGGTTGAATCTGAATTTTTCTAGACCTTGCAGTGATACTGTGCTGCCTCCTGTGAGGGGGGGGAATTGGAAGATTCTGGTAGCTTGAATGGCACTTGATTTTGTTTTAAATGTTTTTTTTTCCTACACCTGTATCACTTGTCATGCGATGGGCTTGACATAGACTCACTAGATTCTTTAGAATCTGTTACAAATAAATACAGTGTATTCAAATTTGTTGGATTTCTTATTTTTTTTTTACCCATCCGGGCAGCGTGGTGGTGAGACGGCTGACCCTACTCCAGCCAAGGAGCAGGCTCTGATCCATCTGGTCTCCTGGAGAGGAGCGAGCGGAGACCCTGGCTCTGGATGTCGGGCTGCTTAATCCCTCAAACCGAAGGAGCCGGGCAGCGTGTTGGCAGGTCAATCCCGCGGCCGAGGGAGGAGGGTTCTATTTATAACGCTGTTCTTTAGTGTCATGCATCTTCCCTTTTCCTGGGGGCTCCTCAAGTTGCCGGAGGGGGAAGGGTGGCCTGATGTGGTGACCGGCTCCGTGTTGGCAGTGATCCGAGGTCCCCGCTGCTGGGGGTGTACAGAGAGGCTTGCTGC
>NW_010252351.1:2115-3330 GCF_000690775.1 Eurypyga helias
GCTGAAGGTCTGGCTGAGTAATTAAGACTTGCTTATTTTCTGTAGCTGACCCACCTGCAATGTGGTTCCTCTTGGAAAAAAGGGGAAGGCAAGAGGCTCTGAAAGGTTTGTCTCCCAAAAAGCTTGGATCTGCTGCTGTTCGGTCCGGATTCCCGTGCGATGGCCGCAAGTTGGGTGCGAGCTGCTCCAACCCTGGCTGCCCTCCAGCCTGCGATGGAGTTTCACTTCTTGTCAAGCTACAGGCAGTTCCGGTTCCACCGCAACGCTCGTGCTGATGACTGGCCAGGCCCTCTCCGGGACAAACTTGCTGGCTCTGCATCTCCCAACTTTTACAGTCCGGGGCCACGCTTCCCTCTGACAACAGGTCTGGGTGGTTCCTGCTGGGCTGACACCGTGCAAGACTCTGTCCCCATCGCCTGCTCGTGCAGGATGCTGCTGATTTTCCCTCTGGACCTGGTGAGGTGGGATCCTTGGCTCGCTGGCACGGAGCTCCCGCCTTCCCTGAGCGCATCTGGCGCACGGGAGCGGCTCTAAAATACCCGCTTCGTTTGTCAGCTGTCTTCTCGGTGCCAGTGGTCGGCCCTGCCGAGGGCTGTTGATGTTCTGGTGAATAAGCTGCCTCTGGATTTGTGACCCTGAGCAGAGCAGCAAAAGCCCTGACAGAGTCGGCTTGTCATTGTTGGAGCGGATCAGACCGTACAAAAGGATGTTGGTGGAAAGTACTAGTTGTGATCAGAAAGGAGCTATCAATGTTTACAACTGAGATTTGGATCCCTCTTTTGTTAAATGTTAAATTAAAAAAAAACCAACAACCCACCCCAACATATATTTTCTCACAGCCTGTAGCCTGTCATTATTTTTCCCTTTGAACGGGATGATGGACAAGTTGGGATGCGCCCGAGTATCTGCTGGATGAGATTTGGGCTCCAGCGCTGGGTGTGTTGGTGCGTGCTGGGTGCTCCTCGAGCTTTGCTCCCGGGAAAGACACGTGTCCGTGTCCCTGCCCCGGGGGTTCCCTGCGTTCAGGCTGCCCCTGGCAGCTCCGGCTCGTGCTGGCAGTGCCCAGCTTGGATGACGGAGGGCCGGAGCGGAGAAGCCCACGCGTGAGCGCGGCCGCGCAGCACCTCCGCCAAGGGCTGGTGGGTGATCGATGCCTTGAGATCCATCCGAAAACACTCGGGGCTGGAGCAGCTTGCTTCCGGGGCTGCCGATGCC
>NW_010252351.1:3353-4548 GCF_000690775.1 Eurypyga helias
CAGCAGCTTTTCTCTTGGAAGGACACCTGGCCGGGCTCCAAAATCATTGAAACAGGAGGAATTTGTCTTGAATCTCCAGCGTGCAAGAAGCATCTTGCTCCAACCTTTCAGCTGTCCTTAATCTGTCGGCTGGCTGCCGGGGGCGGCACCGCCTTGACGCGGGCGGGTAGCTAGACCCAGCGCGACATCCAAACTGGATCTGCGTCTGATTTATTTGCCTTTCTCTCGCAGTACCCAGCGATTCTCCCCGGCTGCCCTCCTCCTCGGGAGACGCCGGGGCAGCGCGGGTGTTAACTCTGCTCTTTGAGATCACACAGAAGGAGAGAACGGCCTGTCTGTGCGGCTCCTCTTTCCATTTATAGCTGTGTTTAGGCGATCCAGCACACGGACCCTTGTGCTCCGACGCCTGGTGCCAAGCACGAGACAAATGCTTCATTGATATGTACGTACCGGGAGGGCGGTTTGCTCCGGCGGGGCCGTGGCAGCGGGGTTGGGACGGAGCTGAGCTGCCGGAGGATGGCACGACGTCGGTCCCTTTTGCCACCGGCCTGAGCCCGGGGAGCAGCTGAGCCCTGGGTGGGGGGTGAAGGCTGAGAGTGAGAAACGGGCGATTTGCGCTCTGTCATTGAACCCTCCTATCTTATCGTCTGGCCCTGGCTGCTCGAGGTGCTGGCTGAGGCTTTTGTGTTCCAAACAGGATTTCGGCCTGTGTTGGAGCTGGTTGGGAGCTGGAGGAGTGCTTTAAAGGTGCTATTTTTGGCCCCGTGCATGGGGTTTTCTCACTGTCCAGCCCCAAATGCAGTTTGCTGCAGACCTTTTGGCTAGCGGGAAGCTCCATGAATCCCCTGGATCAAACACCTTCCCCCACCGCTGACTTCTTGCATCCACAGAGAATCATGGAATGGTTTGGGACCTTAAAGCCCACCCAGTGCCACCCCTGCCATGGGCAGGGACACCTTCCACTAGACCAGGTTTCTCCAAGCCTCATCCAGCCTGGCCTTGGACACTCCCAGGGATGGGGCATCCACAGTTTCTCTGGGCAACCTGTTCCCACCAGCCTCGAATGGGAAGCTCAGGCCTCCCCTTCCCCCCCTGAGCCATCGCTAGAAGCGATCGCCTTGCGCCGCACCGCCTAGGACACCCGTCCAGCTTCCCCCAAAACCCCACGTGCTTCCACAAAAGCTCTTCCCTTCTC
>NW_010252352.1:0-1430 GCF_000690775.1 Eurypyga helias
CGTTCGCCGCCTGGCAGTGCGGTTTTCCAACACGGGTCCTTGTTCTTTTGCCCATCCCTGGGAATGTCCAAGGCCAGGCTGGATGCGGCTTGGAGCAACCTGGGCTCTGGAAGGGGTCCCTGCCCATGGTGGGGGGGCTTTGGGGTCCCTCCCCACCCAACCCATCCCATGATCTGCCTTCTAACAAGGGATATTCCCTACGTCGTTGATGGGACAGGAGCGAGAAATCCCTGGCCACCTTTTCCTGTGGGAATACGCTCGGGTTTAGGGTCGCCTTCAGCCGATGGCCCCGAGATTCCCGCGGGGATACGGAGCACCGAGTGGTTTTTCTCCGCGCACGGAGAAGGCGCTGTGTAACCAACAAAGCCAGGAGATTCCCGCTTAAAGTGTGGATTTTTAACTTGCCGCTCCTGAAGCTGGGAGCCGTGAGGGAGTTTTGCCCATCTTTAGGGATGATCCGGATGAAAAGGGTTTTAAGGCACCAGGAAGACAAACCAGGTTGTTTTTCCGTGCAACGCTCAAGTTCCCTCTCCCGCTCTCCACCCGCCAGCGCCTGCTCGTTCCCTTCTTCTTCACATCCCAGACTTTCAGCTCGAGGCGCGTTTATTCCCAGCGGTTCCTGTTTTCCAGGATTTTGATCAGAACCCTGTCACTGCGGGAAGAAAACACCTCCGCCGAGCGCTTTGCCCGCTCCAGTGTCCCTTTTCTGCCCCCAGGAATGCAGAAAATCAGGATTTTGAGCCCGCACACGCCTTTCTCAACCTGAGCACCTGCTAAAACTTAACGCTCCCGGCCCGGGGGAGGGCAGGGATGCTGCCCTCGCCGCAAATACCAAGGAGAAACCTTCTGCTTTCCGGCTGCTCCCAAATAAACTCGTGCATTCTCCCACCCACGTGTCCACAACTTCGGAACGAAACGCTCCACCGCCCAGAATTGTTGTTTTCCTGGAATTTGCTGAGCAAAATATGTATTTTTCCCCCCGCCGTTATCGGTCGGTTAAACAACAGCCCCCAAACACAATTAATTTTAGTGGGGGGAGGTTTATTTTCCCCCCTCGGCTCCTGCTATCGGATCGTTCCTGGCCGGCTCGCAGGCTGCCTGCCCGGGCTAATTATTTTATCCTCTGTAACGCGAGCTGTTGCCGGTCTTGTTCCTAGATTGATGCCGAGGTGCTGATCCGGGCGCCGCCGACCCCAGCAGCCGGGAGGAATCCATGAGCGCACGACCTCGGCTATGGACATCGTCCTGTCGGATTTTGTTCGCTCGACGGGGGCAGAGCCGGGACTGGCCAGAGACCTGCTCGAAGGTAAGGAAAATGGGGATTAAAAGAAGGGAAGAGCTGGATTTGGGGGGGGCTGGTAGGAAAAACGGGGTTGCAGAGGGGCAGGGAGCTGCTGGCCAGACCCCCGGGGCTGGTGGCTGGTGAGCGC
>NW_010252353.1:0-3661 GCF_000690775.1 Eurypyga helias
GAGAGACAGGTTTATTATGGTTCCTTTACATTTCGCTTGGGATAAGGGCACCTGCCTGCAGCCGGAGCAGAGACAGCGCAGGATGTTCATTCAGAGGGGCAGGGAACAAGAAGCTGCGGCCAAGACCCGGGGGCCCGCTGACAGCTCGGGGCTCCATGTGCCGCCGGGGACACGGCAAATGGGAGGCCAGCCTTTGCCAGCACCACCTGCCAAATACCTTCCCAGCGACATCCTAGAGGGCCAGGGCAGGGCGAAGGGTCGGTGCATCCTCTCTGCTCCCAACAGGAAAGGGAGGGCGCCAGACAAGAATAAATACAGCTTTCAAAGCCCCCCCAGCCTGCACCCACTGCCACGTGGCCCGACAAAGGCATTTATGGGAAGAAATCTGTCAGCCAGAATCCAACAAAGGAGTAGATGTGCCTGGAAGTGGTCTAAGGCCGGCTTGATCGCATCCTGATCTCCTCAACCAGGCTCTCCCTGCGAACGTTGACCTGCACAGGGGGAGCACAAAGTTGCTTCAATACCACACAAGCACCCTGACGCATTGTTATGTTCTCTGGTCCCAGAGGGATGGCCCCCACCACACTCGTGGCCCTGTCTCTGGGGAGATCACACCCTGGAGGTGTCACTAGTCCCTCCACAGGGATGGAACAGGCTGCAGCACATGCGGAGCTCAACCTGAGAGAGCAAGCACCCACCTGTGACCCTGCCGAGCCCCCTCCCACCCAACAATCGTGAGAACAATGCTCTTCCTACTCTTTACTGGTTCCAAAGCCAAGACCAGTGCATAGATCCCACTCATTCCAAGAGGGCACCTCCAGGACGGTCCCACACCCTGCTATGAAAGTGCAAGCAGCCATACAGTCCACTGACTCGCCCTTCCATGTTCCAGGCTCCCAAATTGAGGAATAGCTGAGAGTTCAAGGAGGCCACATGGTTGGAAACTCTCCAGAGCTGGAGACAACAGTGCTCCATGGCTCCAGGAAACTGCACGGGGCAAAGAACTGGAACACGAGGTGTTACAGAGGTCCCTGGAGAGACCACTGCTTGAAAAGACGTAATGAGGAAGCCAGTGTAAAAATCCTGAGAACCTGTTATAGGGGGATTGGCGGCAAACTGACACCAGGACACTTGCTTCACAGCATGTCAAGAGGGGCTGAGGAAACTCACCTCACCCAGTCCTGAAACATGCACCCACAAGGCCACCACCTTGGCCATCAGCCTCACCTCGAGTCTGCCAGCCCTGGCTTGGACCCCCTTGCCAACTGCATGTGGAGAGCCTGCCCCTCGCTGCACCTTCTGCAGCTAAGCCTCGGAGGCTTTTCACATCGGGTGGAAGTGCCTTACTCCTCTGGTCTCCCCTTTGGGCACTACGCTCAAAATACAAGCTGGCAAAGCCAGCTTGCCACGTACAGCCCGATGGCACTGCTGCAGACCGGGGTACAGACGGGTGCGGAAAGCTGGCCTGAGCTAAGATGCCAGATGTCTAGCAGCCACCCCCCTCATGCCAAGGTACCACCGGCCTCACCTCTTCCCTGGTTGCCACGACCCGCAGCTTGACGACTCCATCCTTGAGCTCCTGCTCACCCACAATGGCAACAAGGGGGATGCCTGTGTCCTCGCAGTACTGCAGCTGATTCAGCAGCTTGGGGTTCTTCTTGTACAGTACTTCTGCCTGAAAGGGAACCAGAGCACGTCACGATCAGCACTGGCCTATTTCACCACACCCCCCCATTGCTGGGCCAGTCCACTACCCACCATCTGCTGAACATGGCTATGCGAGGGGAAGACTAAGAGAGAAGGCTGGGCCTTACAGCTAACACGTAATGCAACACAGCTCAAAGGTACCCACAAGACACTGCTTATCCTGGGAAAGCACCCAGTCATTAGCTCCGGCCCGTGCCAGACCAGGCTGGCACCAGTGGTGTCCTTGCAGGGTCGGAGCACCCAGGTATTCTCCACTCTGCCATCGAGGGAGCCCGCCCGCAGCAGGCAGGGAGCAGGGCCTGCCACACAGCTTGCCTGCAGAAAATAGCCTGCACTGCCCCCTGGCACCACCTCCCCCTCCCTGAAAAGCTCTGCGGTCTTTTGGTTTCTGCTGGAAGCGGCATGGTATCCCAGCTACCATGCAACAGCAGCTGGAGTGTTGCCTGCTTTGGGAATCTGTCCTGAGATACAGAGGCAGAGCAGTATTACAGGGCTAACCAAGTTCTGCTGCCCAGCCCTTCCTGGAAAGCATCCCATTCAGGACACTGAGAAGAGACAGGCTGTATTAAGGAAGGCAGCCTGCTGCCCACCTTCTCCCTCTGACTCCTGCCTCCCAAAGCAATGCCAGATCTGGTCCATTCCTGGCACAGGAAGTGGATCAGGCAGCTCTCGACTTTGCCATCAGCTGGCCATACCTTGATTCCAGCATCCCATAACTCAGAGATGAGCTTCAGCCGCTCTTCAAGAAGTTTCTTTTGGGCAGAGGCCACCAGCACCTGTGTCTCTGTTGTCCTGATCTTTTCCTCAGAGGCCTGGAGAGGGGACAAGGCTCAAAAGATGCCACAGACATACAGAGAGACCCTATGAGCAGGACAGGTCCCCATCCCAGGCCCATCAACTTAGTGGTGAAGAGGGTCAGGCTCAGTGGGACGAACAGCATAAACCCAGGAGAGTCAGGGAGGCCCCACAGACCCCATAGTGGAGCAGAATCTCATCTTCAGTGATTGTTCCATGATGGGGGCTTCACACAGCCTCCCTCCTGCGCTGCGGGTGTGCACAGACTGCAGGATGTGCTGAGAAGGAGCAATTTCCCTGCCAGCTTCTGCCTAGAGCCTCTTCCTCCACACCCAAGGGCCTCCTAGAGATCTGCTCCGAGCAGCTCAGCGGCAGCAAGCCTGGCAGAAGCTGGACGGAGGCAGCTGCCTGTTCTATGGCTGAGCTGGAAACTATGGGTTAGATTAGCAGCAGTGAGCTGAGATGCTCCAGCACTGTCTGGAGCCACCTGCTCCTGTGCCAGGTGCAGGATACTCTAAGTGGCATTTTCCTGTTGCTGTTTTTGCTGATGGGAGAAGAATTTAAAAGGTCACCTGCAGAGGAACAACGTGCCCAGGACTGGAGGTGGTGGGGGAAGAATTCAGTTGCTATTCAGAAATCCTGATTGCCTCTGGCTGCCAAGGGAGAAGGCCTCACAACAGGCCTCTGGGGAAGGGAAATGCGTGGCAGTGTCTTGGGAGCCTACAAAACCCTATTTAATGCCCACTGAACGGGACTGAGGGCAACACACAAGTAGAGCAACTCTGAGGTGGGGGAAATAGGAAAGAGGTATCTTGGGAACCTGCCAGAGGTACTCCCTGCCCTGGGACATTCAATCCCTGTCTGGTCTCTGCAGTGCCTTGGGCAGGATGGGGAGGCTGCGAGGCTGCTGTTGCCCTGCAGCCTTGCAGGGAAGTGCCAGCTTGCCAGGGAGGACATGGGGACACACAGATGCCTAACGCAGTGGGGAGCACTAAGTCACCTGACCTGGGTACTTGGTACCGCTGAGGATTCAAGTGCCCCCTCCCGCTGCAGTTGAACAAGCCATTTCTGAAGGCTGCTTGAAAAGGGGTTGTCTCCAGCAGCAGCCCCAGAGATCATCTCCCAAGGGAGAGAAACAGGAGATTATGTCCTGGTTCTG